>NW_027041837.1:0-104213 GCF_033297395.1 Canariomyces notabilis | reverse complement strand
GAGTGCAAGGAAAATACGACTCTCTTTTGGAAGAGGTTCCATTGTGTGTTGTGGGAGTAATACAGTGATTGAGTTGGGTGGTTGTAAATGGGAGAAAAGTGCGCAACTCGTTATGCTGCGCAACTCGTTATGCAGGTAAGTTAGTGTTCTATACATTGCACTATCTGTCCCTGGATTTTGTCCCGTCCCTGGATTTTGTAGCCAACTGTCTTGATAGTGGCCCCTTAATGGAAGAAGCTCGGGCCAACGGGTATTATGGACTTTGACTACTGCCTTAGTAAATTAACACACCGTCTGCTGAACGGGTCTACGGTGGTGAACTAGTATCAGGTTGTTCTCTCCTGCTATGCTTCATTGCAGCAAAAGCCGGCCGTAACTACATGTGTCGCGATCCCCTTTTGCAGGAGATTGTCGCTCACCGGACAGAAGAGGGTGGGTTTAGGTGGTGAAGCCCATAAGATTGCGAAAGGGGGATGCGGAGAGATGGTGCGAGGAAATGGGAATGGAGAAGCCGGACTTTCTCGAGAAAGGGACGGTCGAAGGCTGAAGCAGGCAGTAAATCGTGCATAACTTCAAGGGCGGGATTGACCGTAGTCAAACTGGTAAGTCAAACTGGTATTCTTCCGATCAAATATCAATAGTTCTACCAGCCAAGCCAACCACCCAACCCGATGAATCCGAGAACGTCCAGTTCAGAGCCTTTGAAGGCCTTCAGGACTTGCCTGAACGTAACGTATCAGTAGACACCCAACGCCAAGTCGTCAATCTCGGGTTTGCCCTTGAATATCACCCGCTCTATAAGCCAGACCCAAAGCAGAATGCCAGCGGTATGCTTTTCAGCCGCTAGTGTGAACGAATCCACAGCCGAACCTCCCGTCCGTTGCCCCCAGCGCCATCCCAATGCCAGATGTGTCGTTGAATAGAAGGAAAAAGAGTACACGCGCGCCTCTTGGGCATTTGCCCTCCTGGCCTTGGATTGCCCCTGTGACCGCCGCTCACTTCTTCATGTGACTATAATCCTTGAGAAGATCTTGCATGTGGTCATTTGTCGACTTTCCGGTGCGGCGCTGCGTCCGCTTCTTCTTCTTGTCCACCTTGGGCGCCTGCATTGCCTTGAGGCGGGGGTCCTCGGAAGCGGGCTTCTGCTGCGCCGTCAGGAGCCGGTGCACGATATTCTCAACGCTCGGCACCTCGACCCTGGCCCACATGAGCCTGAACTGCGGGTCGACCGCGTGAAACAGGCTAGCATCATCGAGCCAGATGTTCCTCGCGGAGCCATCCTTCTTTGCCCGCACCACAAGTATCTTGTGCTCGGCCTCCAGCTCGTTAATCGCCGTTTCGCAATCCGGCCAGCCATCCTTCAAGTCCTTGACGCTGACCGCGCTCGCGTCAGTCTTCTTCTGCAGGTATGCCAGCAGCTGCGTCTTGTTCTTGACGTTGGGGATCGTCGGCCGGTGCAGGTAGGTCCCCGACCGCCATGTCTGCTCGCTCAGTTCCGGGTCGGGTATCCACTGGATCTGCGGATGGCGACGCATCTGCTCGACAAAGAACTCCTGGTCCTGTTCCGGACGGGCTGTCAGTGACAAATAGCCCAGCACATCCTGGTAGCCCTGTGGCTCGTCCTTGCCGCGCAGCCACGAGACGGCGTAGGCCATCTGCGAGACGATGCTGTCGCCGGTGCCCGTCAGGGCCGGCTGCGAAAAGACAATGTTGGACGGCGTGTCGCGGTCTTTGCGGGGCGTGCTGCTGCCGGCGGCGGCGGCCGAGGTCGTCGAGCCGACCGAGGGCGACGGCGAAGGTGGAGCGAGAGTGCGCTTGACGCCCCCGCCAAGTTTGGACGCGGCCGACGCCATGCCGCTCACAAACGACGCCTGCTGGCGCTCGAATGCGTTCGACATGTTGCCGTGTCTCTTTCGCTTTTCGCCGCGGTGCTTTTCGGGCGGTGTTGCGGACGACGGTCCAGGTTTGCTGGAGGGAATCGAGGATGCCATCCTGCTGCGAAAGACGACGAATGAAAGTGGGAGAGCGGATGCCAAGAATGGGGCTGACCGACAGCTCCTGCCAGCAGCTGGCGCGCGGGTGCCGGACGGAAATATCGTAGCAATTCGAAATCGGCTGTTGGTGCGGTTCTACGCAATTGGGTGGTTTGTGGAAAATGAGTTGAACTCAAGAATTGGGTGAGAATGTCATTTACTGCGAATCATGTTTGGGGAAGGAACCTCAGTACACTGGCGCATAATAATCTGATAGTGTTTGTAGAAGTTTAAAAGCTCGTGCAATGGCGAAATAATGGCGGCTTTTGTTGGGCTTGTCTCCTTGGATTAGATGTATTGACTATTGAGCGACAAAGAACGAACCGAGCTAGAGGTCAAAGAACAAGTCGGTCACTGCGCAAGAAGCTTGTCAACTTGGCGGCGATTACAATGAAGTCTATTAACCTATTTGCAAGTTCCTAGCATGCGCCGCCTCGGAACCCTATTCTACCAAATGCAATGGTAGCTGCTCGCTTGCCTGCACGCTTGCCTCGCCTGATAAACCAGCACGATAAGTAGAATACTGAGAGACATAGATACCATCCAGCCTCAACCCAACTCCGCCT
The DNA here is from genome assembly GCF_033297395.1 of Canariomyces notabilis. Taxonomy (NCBI): domain Eukaryota; kingdom Fungi; phylum Ascomycota; class Sordariomycetes; order Sordariales; family Chaetomiaceae; genus Canariomyces; species Canariomyces notabilis. The sequence goes on along the minus strand of NW_027041837.1, from coordinate 101,614 downwards.
GTTGAAGAAAGAAGCGGCCGCCAGCCCCGCCAGGCACTGCTGTTGCTCCCAAATGCATGGTCGCCTGGTTGTAGTAGACACCCATCCAAGAGTAGCTGAGATCACCGGGCCAAGATGATAGCTGGGGGGGGGAACACAATGGGTCGATCCTCACGGATAGCCGCCGCGTCGTACAACATTGCTGAGAAGATGTTGCCCAACTAACTCGCTATCATTTCCATAACTCCGTTCCTCCGGTTGTGGGCCACCAGTTTAAGCGCTCTGGACAGCCTGCTGTTGCTGCAGGTACTGGTAGGCACCAAATGCGGCCAGCCCACCGAGGAGGACAATAGCATACAGACCGATACCGAGCCCGGTGGCGTTGGAGGTGTTGGCTGGCGGAGCGACCGCGCCGGGAATGGGGGCCTTGGGCTTGGGATCGCCGGGCTACAGACGGAAAGGAAAGTTAGCATGCAGAAGTTCTGTCACCAGGTGCATCTAGTCCAAGGCGCGGCAGAGGAGACTTACGTTGCGCTTCAGGTTCCCGATCAGGAGCTGCTCGAGCGTCTCACGGGCCTCATCGCTGTGGCCGACATCCTCGAAGGCCTCAGTGGCATCCTGGCCGGCAACGTCGAGCAAAACCTCCTCACCACCGCTGTTTAGGTATCTTCGTCAGCATACGCGAAGTTTTGGGGCGGCGTTGCGTTGCGGGATGCGGGGGAAAAAAAGCCGAATGGAGGCTCTTCGGTTGATATGATATGCGGGCAGCAGGCAGGCAGGCGGTCTGCAAGCAATTGACCACTTACGGGTGCTCGTCCACAAACTTGCTAACGTCGTATACCTTGTCGTGGATGACAACGTAGAGATCCTTCTTGGTGTTGTGCTCGGCAACATCCTGGTAGGTGAGCTCCTTGGAGGCCATCTTGACTGTGTTGTCGGGGAGGATTGAAGTCTCGGGGATTTCTTCTCTGAACAACTGTTTGTTAGCACGATACGCGCAACCGGATTTGACAGTCGCCGCCTGCTCCGGCGATTGACCAGGCGGACACACCGGAATTCGGAGACTCGGGCACGACGGATGATCGACTGCGTGTGGGCGGCGACGGTGGGTTAGAATTGAGTGAGTGAGGAGGGAAGGTGAAAAGGAAAAGGAGGTCAAGGTTCCGGCACGGCGATGGATGTGCCCGGGCGAGATAGGCGGAAGTAACAGCTTTTCAGACCCCTGGGAGGGAAGGTAATTCTGGCTAGCGGACCCCGATGGGCGTCCCCGGCCTGGCATGGAAACCCCAAAAATGCGGCATGAACCAATCAGCAGCCGTCAAAATCAGGCAATCTTCCTCCTGATTCGTCCGCCGCAGTAACTATGTGGCTCGACTTTTCGGAGCGTCGACTTGGTCGGGGCCCGAACAAGCGACATGGATGGCAATTGCATGTCAGTCAGCAGAGGCGCAGCGGGCCATCTTCGACGATATTGCCGGGATGATCCTCTGTGTGGTGGGCGATTTGACGGCGACCGTTTTCCGGGATGTCGAATTGTGCCTGGCACTGACAATGGCCTTTATACGAAGATCCAAGGACTTGACTCTTGTGCGCTACGCCGATTCCCCGCCCCGTTTCGTTTGCACATCGGATGTGGATGCGCGCATCGGGAACTTCCTCTTTCTTACTCCGTACTTCGTATCCGTACCTACCTGTTACCGGAATCCGGAACCTTGCCGGAAAGTGGTACTTGTACATACATCGCTAGGCTTTCCATACCTTACACGTAAGGTAGCGTTATGGGTATTGAAATCGGAATTGCCGTCTCCTTTGTCTCTAGTTAGTTTTGCTATAGATATTTCATTCATTGACCAGTTTCTTCATGTCTCTACGATGTAGATGTACGGAGGTAATGACTGGCCAACCACCAAGTGCGCGAACAACTGGCAATAACTGCCGGCTATCTCCTCGCCGCACCACCCCCACCAATGTCTTGCCCAAGGCGATAGCCGGCAACCTTATCCCACTCAATCTTTTGCCTTGTAACGGGCAACTGTCTTCTTAGGGCCTTGAAGGCGCCTTCGCTCAAACTTGTAAAACTTCTGTTCAGCTCCTCCTGATACTTCTTCTCACCCGTGGCAATATCCTTGGCGATGCCTGCTCCGGTCACAGACGACAAGGATGCGGATACAGCCTTGTTGGTCAGGAGCCGAACGTTGCCATCCTCGTAGTAATGCACGTCAACCTTGATCGAGCCGTCGAGAGAGTTCGAGGAGGGATCGAAAATGTAGAGCGAGCGCCAGCGCCCATTCCTGCCGCACCGGTTAGTCCAGGGGAGCACCAGGGACATATGCTAGCCATACCAGAAGTTACTCGGGCTATACTTGTTTGCGACAATGATGATGGCGACCTTCGAGTCGTTCTCTATCGGGTAGGCTCCATAGGCGCCGTTCGCAAAGTGCTCCTTGACATAGGCCGAGAGTCCCTTCAGCGTCGATTTTCTAACGCTCGGCATCAGCATCCCACCCACGACGGCCTGGGACATAGTTGCCGACCCACATCAAGTCTGCCTGTGCGCTCTCCAGTACGTGGCTCTGGACCGCGCTGGGTTTCTGTGTGGTATGGTCGAACGCGAAGCTCGAGGAGCTCTCAACATCGTAGTATCGGCCATCGCCCAGGGAGTTGTATGAGCTGAGAATGACGTGCTGGCTGCTCCCCGGGAGCAAGACCGTCCTGAATTGCTCCTCGTTGTACTTCTTGAACGCTGGGCCTAGCTCGTTGACCAGGTTTGGACGTGAAGCCGTTAGGGTTTTGATGTCTATGGGGTGGAGCGGTTAGGATATGCTACGCGTTGCACGGTAGGATCGTAGACATGCCTGCAAGTACATCAGCGAGCTGGAGTCGAACTGGTTAGCATGATGCCCGTTTTTGAAGCTTGCTTGGGCATTTCGGCCTACCTCTCCTGGTGGAGCCTTTTCCACGAAGGACGAGACAATTGCTTTTGGGGTCGACATGGCCCCCAGTTGAAGAGACGCAGAGAATGCTAACGGGACCTAGGGTTCTGCTGATTTGAAATGGAGACTACCCTAAGCAATAATCTGAGCCCTGATGCAGTTGTTGGCGGTCACTGATCGAGGAAGTTTGTTGAAACCGAGAGTGCGGGGCAACGAGTGGGATGCTACCGATAGAGCGCCAAGACAGGGGGGAAGTTATCTGGCACCCAGCAAACCTGCCTGTTTCCATGCATTATCCCCATCTCTCTTTCACAACTCAGCTCAACCTAGGTAGAGGCAGGACAGAGAAGAGCTTTAGATGAAACTTCCATTTGATTTGCACCCAGTATGCCAGATGAGGGCTCTCATTCCATCGTTTTTCTACTGGTAAACTCGCATGCTGACCCCCAGCTTATCTCAACGCCGCGCTTGTGCTACTGATGCTCTCTTTAGGTATACCTCCTCATGCCTTCGCTCAATAATTCAGCACCTTCTTAATATGGTCATATATTCCTGTTGAAGTCAGCATGCGACGACCATACCCCTTAGCAGACGGGGAGACGTACTAGCAACATCGGGAGCATTGAACGCTTCATACAAAAGCGGAGTGTGTATGCTCCATCCAGCAACCCGAGCGACGGGAGCCTCCAACCTGATGAAGGTTTCGGGATCTTCCTGAATCGCGGCCGCCACTTCGGCTCCAACGCCAGCATTAACCATGGCTTCGTGCACAACGATGCATCGCCCCGTCTTCCGGACGCTTTGGAATACGCATTCCTTGTCCCAAGGGTAGATTGTTCGGAGGTCGATCAGCTCTACTGAGATGCCGAGATCGCGCTCAGCCTGCTCGAGCGCCGCCCTGCACTTGTAGAGCGGCTGACCGTAGGAAACAATGGTCACATCTGACCCCTGCTTCAACACCTCAGCCTTGGATAGCGGCAGCGTATACGGCGCGGTCGGGACCTGTTCGACCGCCGCCCGGTAAAGTATCTTGGGCTCCATGAAGATGCAGGGATCGTTGCTGCGGATCGCCGACAACAGCAACCCCTTGGCCTGAAGTGGCGACCTGGGCATGATGACGCGCAGACCGGGTATGTGTGTAAACAAGCTCTCGGGCGACTGGGAGTGGTAGAGAGCGCCGTGGCCCACACCACCACACGGCATCCGGACGGTCAGGCCGCCCGCGCTCCGTCCGCAGGCCCCGTCGCGGTAGCGGAACTTTGCCGCCTCGTTGACTAGCTGGTCAAAGGCCGGATAGACGTAGTCGGCAAACTGTATCTCGGCGACGGGCCGCATGCCTTCGGCCGCGGCGCCAATCGCGAAGCCCATGATGCCCTGTTCCGTGAGAGGCGTGTTGAAGACGCGGTCGCCCCCGAACGTCTCGGCCAACTTGCTTGTGCAGCGAAAGACACCCCCAAAGGCGACGTCCTCGCCGAATATCAAGACTGATTCATCCTCGGCCAAAGCGGTAGACAAAGCGTCGTTGATGGCCTGGAAGAGGTTCATACGTTTCGTCGTGCCATTGCGGGCCTCGGGCGGCAACTCAGGGTTGCTCAGTGCCGATTCTGGGGAGTGAGCTAACAGGGGAGTTGTTGAATAATCGGTCGGGAGATTCAGCTTCGCGTTCGCAGGATGGGTCGAGTACTGTCGCGAACGGGAGATGACGGCCGGGGCGGATGAACGCCAAGGGAGAGACGTTCGGGTGAGTGCCCTCGACAACGGACGAATTGATGCACCGTTCATCGTTCCCTGAAATCAGGATAGGCTTTGCATCGTCTATCTCGCGAATAGTAACTGCATTGCCAGAGAAAGCCAGAATTGGGAACGGGCATCGCAACGGAGTTGGGGGGGAAATGACGGTACATAGGAAGTTGTCGGCTTGCTGCGGCTTTGTAGAACCAGGCTCTTGTCCGCCAGGCACCGCACTGCGCCGAGGGATGTCTCTCCCCGCTCGAGCCCTGCAAGCCACTCAAGCGGCCCGGCAGCCGTGGCACATAAACCACGGATGATTCGACTTCATCAGTCTAACATATACCGAATACCGGATGACAGCTGGAAAATATATCAGATGACTGGTCACGAAGAAAGAATATATGGAAATTCAGGAACGTCCCATGGTTCCGATTCTGCAACCCGCAGTGACTTGTCTCGATGACGTACGAGGTTTTACACGCCAAGACCAATCAGAACCTCGTGGCAAGTGTTGCCCGGCCAACAACCCCCAATCTTTACTTCAGCTTTCGCACAGGATTCATGAATCCAACGAATGCGCCGCTTCAAGCTTGACCCATTGAACGAAGACTCGTGGCCTGTAAAGTTTGCACCGACATTCGAACATTCAGAACTCGACGTTGCGCCTGACATCCACTGTGTAATGCACCAGAATTTGACATTCCAGCCCGCTTCAGCAATGCATTCCTAATTTGCCGCCACAAACCACGCAGCAAAGGTTGTTCCGTGAGGTGCATATAAGAGAGAGGAGGAAAAGAAGACGAAATATCCAATGCCGCGCGATCCCTCCGCGGCTCGCCATTCCCGGGACCGCGAGCGCGAGCGCGAACGCCGCCACCGCCGCCACTCTGTTTCGCAAGGAGCAGGAGGAGAAGCGGGGAGAGAGGAGGACGGAGACGACTACCGCCTGGAACGGCGCACAAAGCGGCGGCGTCGCCCAAGCACCAGTGCCCCTCCGGGAAGGGACAGGGACCATCACGCGCGTGCCGCGTCGGCCTCGGAGGGCGGCAGCGGGTCGGCCGGGGGGTCGCACGTTCTTTCGACGGCGGCGTTGGCGAGGCTGAACCAAGCTAATGCGAGCGCAAAGCCGAGGAGTGGTGAAGGAGGGGGCGGGGATGGAGCGAGGAATGAGAGGCGAAGGGATAGGGAACGAGACAGGACTAGGAAAAGGGAACGGGAAATGGAAAGGGAAAGGGAAAGGGAGAGAGAGTTGCTAGTAGCTGCCAGGCGACAGCGCGATAGGGAAAGGGAGAGGGACCGGAGCAGAGGCTATGAGAGAGTAAGAGGGTTGCCCGAATGGAATGAGGCTGAGGATGGGTACCGGATATATCGTGATCGGGAGAGAGAAAAGAGGAAGAGTAAGAGGGTGGTCAGCGGGGCGGTGTTGGAGGAAGGGAGAGGAGGCGGTGGAAAGGGATGGAGAGGTCTCAGGGGCGGCGCGGGAGGAAGCAGTGACGACAGTTTGATGCGGGAAAAGGGAGGACTATATGCGGGCAAGAAGCTGCCGTGGTACAAGCAGAAGAAGAAGCTGTGTAAGTCTCGCTCGAGAAGACTGACATTTGTGTTTTTACTGACAGCGACAGGGATCCTGATCGGGGTCTGCGTGGTTCTGCTCATCATCATTATTATCGTCGCCGCGGTGGTCGTCCCTCAAACCGGGCAAAGTAACAATGACGCCGCGGAAGACAGCAAAAGCGGCTTCTCCGGGATTGCACCAGGGAGCATCCCAGCGGACGCACCGTCGTGGTTGAATCCGTTCGTCTGGCAAGACACGACCGACTTCAACCTGACATATACCGACGAGACGGTTGGCGATCTGCCTGTCATGGGGCTCAACATAAGCTGGGAGGACTCGGCAAAGGCCAACGAACATGTTCCAGCGCTGAGCGAACCGTGGGGCGACTACGCGAAGCGGCCGGCGCGAGGCGTAAACGTGGGCGGTTGGCTCTCCATCGAGCCCTTCATCACACCCTCGCTCTTTGAGTACGACTCTCGCATGGGCATCGTGGATGAGTACACGCTCTGCAAGTACCTTGGTCCGCGATGCGAGAGCACGCTCGAGAAGCACTATGCAACCTTTGTGACGGAGGACACATTCCGAGAGATTGCAGATGCCGGACTGGACCACGTACGCATCCCCTTCTCGTACTGGGCGGTCCAGACCTACGACGGCGATCCCTACCTTTTCCGCACCTCGTGGCGCTACCTGCTGCGGGCCATTGAGTGGTGCCGCCGCTACGGACTACGCGTTAACCTGGATGTCCACGGCCTGCCGGGCAGCCAGAACGGATGGAACCACAGCGGCCGGCTCGGCACTATCGGCTGGTTCAACGGCACCGACGGGGCGACCAATGCCAAGCGCTCCCTCGAGATCCACGACCGCCTCTCCAAGTTCTTCGCCCAGCCACGCTACAAAAACATCATAACCCACTACGGCCTTGCCAACGAGCCCCGCATGACCTACCTCTCGGTCCAGGACGTCAACGGGTGGACGGAGCAGGCGTACAACCTGGTGCGCAAGAACGGGGTCAGCGACGCCATCGTTGTCTTTGGCGACGGCTTCCGCGGGCTGGACAACTGGCAAGGGGAGCTGACCAACCTGGACCGGGCGGCGCTCGACGTGCACCAGTACGTCATCTTCAACATCAACCAGATCGCATACAACCACTCGGAAAAGGTGCGGTACGCCTGCGAGGGGTGGACCGAGCAGACGCTTCAGAGCATGAACCGTGCGACGGGGTTCGGCCCCACGCTTGTGGCTGAGTGGTCGCAGGCCGACACGGACTGCGCCAAGCACCTGACCAACGTCGGATGGGGCAACCGGTGGACGGGCACGCTGCTTACGGGGGACCCGTCCACCGATATGACGACGCCGCGGTGTCCCACGATGGACAACCGGTGTAGCTGCGACCAGGCCAACGCGCCGGCCAGCCAGTGGAGCGGGCCGTACAAGACGTTCCTGAGGATGTTTGCCGAGGCGCAAATGTCGAGCTTTGAAAAGGGGTGGGGCTGGTTCTATTGGGTTTGGGACACTGAGGATGCGTGAGTAACTCCTCGTTCTTTTTTGTTGCCTTTTTTTGCTCGACCAACACGCTGGTCTAAAAGAGTGACTGTTTTGCTGACTGATTCTGGGAACGGGCAGACCTCAGTGGAGCTACAAAAAGGGGCGGGAGGCGGGAGTGCTACCAGCCAAGGCCTATGAGAGGGACTTCGACTGCGACTTATCCAAGATTCCGAGCTTTTCGGATCTGCCCGAATATTATTAGGTGGTTTAGTCTGTGTCTTCGCTTTCGTCAGGCGTTTTGGAGTTGGGGCAGCGGACGGGAGTGATGATGGAGTGCATTTGTAAGCGCAGAGCGTCATGAACGGATGAAAGCACGCATGGATGAACAGAATTTGCATGGTGGTTTGACTTTGGGGTGCATTGCACAGGACGTGGGCGGTTGGGATGACCAGGTGTAAATGACAGATAGTTACGAGAGCATAGACATTCTCACAATTGCAGGGAAAGACGCATGTATAGAACGAGCCAAAAATCGTGTGATACCTGTCCAATGTTTAGCATCAATGTTGTCGGAGCAGGCGCCAGGGCCGGGCACAGACGAACGGGACAGACCGTACTCTCCGAACATCGGCCCGGGTGAATTTCACGTTAGCCCCGAAAAGGATCTTACCGAGCCGAATGGCCCCCGACATGACGTGCAGCTGTGCAATCCTGCGTCTGATCAAGCACAGAAACACGAACTTCAATGCGGCGATATCTCGGGGAACACTTGTCTTATCACCGAGATACATACCTAACGTTAGTAGAAACAGAGTGGCATTCGCGACTACTGCGTTCTCGCTTGCCCCGTCAGCGTCGCAGTAGTCGTCAGTCCAACCGCCTACCCGTGCGTTAGGAAGCTGCGATGTGCCGAGCCCGTGTCCTCTGTTCTTCTCCACAACGAGCTTGACCTCCGCTTCTCCGCGTCTGTTGCTCTGCTTCAAACCTGTCATTGGGCCGATCGCGCCTTTGAAGCACCCCACATCCTTTTACAATTCTAGCAGCATTTTGTCGTTCTAGGGCATTCATCATCTCGTAATCCAACAACGGGTCATCCGGTCATCTGGTCATCTTTTCCCGGTTGTTGGTTACCTGAGTGAGGAAAAGCCTTTTTCCTCAGACCCATCATCAAGCCACCCTCGTTGATGTCATAGCCACGATACGTTTTATCCAAGTGCTGACACTTACTTACATGATGAGCATCTCTATGTCCTTTTCTTATGTCTTACTACTTCAACTCACCTACATTGGATGCCTACCCAATCGGTGAGTATTCACGGTGACTATTCCCTGACAGATGGATCCTGTCATGGATAGTTGCCGGCAGGGCATGCTCCGCTTGAACTTACCGGGTCCCATTCCGCAAAGGGGTTTTGGAGGAGTCATGACAACCATGGGTTTGGAAATGACACCCTATCTCCGTCCCATCTCCACGTTGGGTCGTAGCATCGAAACCAGGGTCCCAAGCTGTTTAAAAAGCTCCTAGGCGCGTCTTCCCTTACGTTTGCCCCTGGCCTCGGCCTTGTCTGGGCAACCTCGAGCATGGAATTGATGTCATTCATTCAACCTGAGCTTTGAACATCTGTGATTGTTGTTTGACATAGCTGCTTGAACTAACCTTGACTCAACCATCGTCGGCCGGAAATAACCCGAGGATTTCCTACACCTCTGATCAGCCCCTTGAGCCGGATAATAGGATCCGGGACGGGAATATGGAGGAAAAAGAGCGCCATGACGCCGTTTCTGGGCCTGAGAATGTTGATGATATAGAATTGACAAAAACACACACCGGACCATCCACAGAGAAGTCAGAGACCAGCTCGGCAACCCGTTTTGAGCCCATCAAAGCCGTCTCCCACCACCGCAGGAGCACCGAGACCCTCAGCACCCTCAGGAGAGAGCGCTCAAACAATGGCTGGGGCGTAGATGACATCGACGAAACCCCGTCGAGACCCGGGAGCATCATCGCTCCTTACAACCACCCCAGCCAGGCTGGCGAGCACGACGAGTTTGAAGTTGGGTGGGAAGGAGGCGACAGCGATCCTCTCTGTCCACGGAGCATGCCGACCTGGCGGAAATGGGTTATCATCGTAATTACCAGCATAGGCAGTTTCTGCGTGTAAGTGCCAACGCCCCCTATTTCCTACCCTGACTTGCTCCCCAACTGACGAGGGATGCTGAGGAAAACAAAGAACAAACGCCTCAGCCACGTACACAGCAACGTACGCTCAAATGACGCCCGAATTCCACACGACCCGGCTAGTGGCCACCCTCGGGCTGTCCACTTTCGTGTTGGGCATTGCCTTGGGGCCATTTTGGTCCCCCTTGGCCGAGTTCTACGGCCGACGGCCCATCTACCTGTTTTCCTTCGCCGGTTTCATCATCTGGCTCATCCCTTCGGCGGTAGCACAGAACATCGAGACCATGATTGTAGCGCGCTTCTTCCAGGGCCTGGCTGGCAGCGCATTTCTCTCCGTGTCGGGCGGCACGGTGGGCGACCTCTTTTCGCACGACGAGATGCTCGCTCCCATGTCCGTGTTCGCCCTGGCCCCCTTTATCGGGCCCTCGACCGGCCCCCTTATCGGCGGCTTGATCAACACGTACACGCACTGGCGGTGGACGCACTACGTCTTGTTGATCTGGGCCGGTGTGCTTTTGCTGAGCATCGCCTTGTTCGTCCCAGAGACTTATCGTATGTGTCCCAGGGTGAAGGGAGAGAGAGATATGAACAAAGATGGTAGGAGGAAGACATGATGAGACTAACCCTTACTCTACCACCAGACCCAATCCTTCTGAAAAGGAAAGCACAACGGCTGCGCCGCGAAACGGGCGACGATAGGTGGCGCGCCCCCATTGAGAAGTCGACAAAATCCGTCTGGAGAACCGTGGCCTACTCGCTGCTCCGTCCCTTCCAGATTCTGATCTTCGAGCCCATGGCGCTGATTCTCAATGTCTACACGGCAATGCTGCTCGGGATGCTCTACCTCTTCTTTGGTGCCTTCCCCTTGATATTCACCACCAACCACGGCTTCAATCTTTGGCAAGTCGGGCTGACCTTCATGGGTCTGCTGGTGGCAATGGTCATCGCCTGCCTGAGCACACCGCTCTGGAACAGGATCCGGGAAAGGCTGGTCGAGCGGAGGCGCAAGGAGACAGGGATCCTCAAGGACGAGCCCGAAGATCAGCTACCGCAAGTCATTGTTGGCGCCCCGCTGATCACGGGTGGGCTGTTCTGGTTCGGCTTCACAACGTACCCGGAGGTGCACTGGATCGTGCCTATAATTGGCTCCGGCGTGTTTGGTCTTGGGTGAGTACAGGAACTCTTCGGACAGTTTCCCTTGGCGTCTTGATTCGCGAGGAGAGAGCGTGGAAGGGCTGTGCATCTACAGCCTTGGGATCCCACTCGTCGCCACAACAGCCGCCTCGCAACTTTGCCACGGCAGTAGCGCGTCTCGATGGCAGCCACGTTTTGTGTACCCTTACGCAACAGCCCTGATCTCCCCTTTAGTCATGGCTTTGTCAGGGCGTCTGGGGTTGCCCTGGCCCGTTCTGTGATCTCGCAGATACCGTTCTTCAACAGTCATGCGGCTAACCGGCCGGGTCCCTCCGCAGGATGTCGTTTGCCTTTACAGGAATCTTCACCTTCTTGGTAAGTGTCACACGATCTAAAGGACAAAGAATTGGACAGAATCCGAGAAACGATGCTGATACGAACTGGTGGCGGCACACATTCAGGTCGACGCCTATCCACGGTAAGATTGAACCTGAATAATGCCTTATGTCAGCCCTCGACTGACCACGTACCGCCAGATATGCAGCGAGTGCCCTAGCATCGAATGCCTTGGTGAGATGCTCATTCGCAGGTAGGCCGGCGCCCGGTGACACGACATGTCGTCGCTCATCTACATCCGCTTCTTGCCGAGTCATTGATTAGTCCTGACGCTCACCATTCTCTTCGTCCAGCCGCATTTCCCCTATTTGGGGTACAGATGTATGAGGGTCTAGGGTTCCAGTGGGCTACGGGGCTTTTGGCCTTCATCACCCTCGCATTGATGCCCGCTCCCTTCATTTTCTTCCGATTTGGAAAGAGGATACGAGCTCGAAGTCGGTTCGCGACAGTCTCATAGGGACATGGGCCCACATCGACGTGGGAATCGGGGAGCTTCCGTCTGAACAAACCCAGTGTTTGATAGAGGTCCAGGCTTGCATGAACACGTCCTGTGGTCTGCCGGGGATGCATCGGCACGAAATCTGGAGCGAGAAGATGCAGCGCCATCTTGGCGCACACCACCCTTCATCTTGACGGCCAATTTCCTGGATGTCCAGCTGCGCTAGCTGACATTTGGCTTTGTGGCCTAGAAGCAGCTCGCCCGGACATGGTATGGCTGTCGGTTCCTTGATCTACTCCGCGCTGGCGGGACTGTAAGGTCAAAAGTGAGCGCCCAGAGCATGACGCGTGACTGTGCTCAACACAGAGCTCGACCAGACGCAGGTCTTCAATCGGAGGATAACGGAGAGCGTGTGCCGGGATTTGACCGTCTATTTGTTCCTCCAGCGGTGTACCATAGGTGTCATGTATGGTAGGACAGACAGGTAAAAGAAGTTTAATACGCTTCATGCGCCTCTAAACGTGCAAAGCTGCAAAGTCAGACGTTGGTAAGCTATAGGCAGCATCTACTGTGTGAGCTGTGTTCTGTAAGCGGATTCAAGCGGATTCAAGGCACCCCAGCGGAATAAAGACGGTGTGGGCGTGTGATATAAACAAACAGCTATTATTCGTAGCATTCCTTTCCGGCGTCGAGATTCGTTGAAAGAAAGGGTTAGAGCATCTCCGTCCGGCGTCAACAGGACTTTAGGCAAGCGCCTGATGACCCTGGGTAAGGTAGGCATGAAGTCTTGATTCTCGGAAAGTAGAACAACTTTGAGGCCGCCAGTATGCACGGTTCTAATGCTTCGAGAACAGGGTTCGAGTCGGATGACTCGTGGCTGGCGCATACAACCCATGACCTGAAAAGGTTGCAACGAGATTTGAAGGTTTGGATTTTGACGTTACTGCTAAAGGTTGCCAATGCCAAAGTCCCGAATGAGTACGGAGTAACCCCTGATTTTGTATTGAGCACATATCGATAACATTAAGATTGTTTGCCTCAGGTGACAACCTGGGTTAGGGTTATCCTAGGGAAGCGTGTGATGTACTGTATGTATAGTGTTTCCCGTGCCGTTTCCTCGTCGGGCAGAGAGCACTGAGCGAAAGCTGCGAAACACTCAGCTCCTGACTTGACAATGTGGGCCCATGCATTTGGCGAGAGTCGCGAGACCTACCCCACACGCAGGGCTTTCCCTTCCTCTTGTCACGGTTACTGGCAACTGCAGAGCAACAAATCACCAATTGAGGGTTAGCCAGCCGCAAAACAATGCGAGCAACACACCAGTATATTCGCCCCTCCTGCCGCATGAGGGTTGACGTTGGCAAGAAGGAAGTGTATGTACGACAAGGAGACTGCTATGTACCTTGGGTATGGACATATTGTACCAGTACCCTGGTCTCGCTCCGTACAGTGGCACATAGCAAATGGAAGGTGGGGAACAAGATCTTGAAGTTTTCTTACGAGGGTTAGGCCCCCGCAGCGGGGAACAGGGAGCTACAGCAAAGCTCGGCGTTCCTTTTGCCCACCAACCCGAGGCTGATGCAAACCACTCCTCAGTACTTCCGTACTCCAGCTCTCCGCCAACTCGGTAAACGACCGGCAGGCCAGTCCGTCGCCACGTACATACATACAGTACACACAGTCACACACCTGCTCGCTGACCTTAGCACACCTTCCTTGACCGCCTACCGGACCTCGTGATCCATCAGGGTTCCCCTACTTTTCCCTCCCTCCACCGCTGCCATGCGAGCAGTGCCAGATACGTCTGGTGAGATTAGTAGTGAGTTGCGACGGTAAATCTGGACAATTGAAGCCGCGACGTTACAGGAGACATATCTTCACACCGGTCCGAGTCTACCCCCTCGGCTTTTCCCGGCCACAGCGCTACCCAGCGGCAACCGCATCTTTACGTCTGGAACGACGGCATCAATTCAGCCATTAACGCTCGCCACATTACGTGTGCGCCTCAGGAAACGGCTTTACACGGGCTGGATAGCGACAGGCTACGAGCGCCGCGGCATGTTTAGTCAGAAACATCGAGGCATATGGAAAGCGTTGAAGGGCGCCGATTTATTGCCGCAGAGACGCTCGTTTCAGGGTGCCGTATCCGTCCCCTAATCCGAGTCGCGTCTTGATCTTGGATCGAGGCCAGCCCAAGCCCCAGCGAGGCGGCGCCACGGGCTAAAAGAAGTATAAGTGACGGCTACTTGCAGCTGGAGGTCTTGCTATCACTGCTGTGCAACACGCGCTCCAGGAGTCGAGGTTCTCTCCGGACAGTCCAAGTGCTTTATCCGCCATCGCATGACCAACCACGTCGCGATCGACAACCGGCTTCCGTTACCTCTACCGCGGTTCGCTGTCGCACAGAGACGCCTCCCTGCCTGGATCTCTCCGAGCCCAATTGGGCAGGCCTGCTAGGAGAAGCAGTGAGGACACGAGACAAGAACCGTCCTGTTGCAGTGGTGCTCAAGCCTCGACAGTTGGCATGAGCGTTTCCCCTCCTAGTGCTGGACGACGATCAGTACTCCATACCGCGGAACACTACAGGAACCTAGGCCAAGCCAAGGGGCCCAGAGAGTGTCAAAGAGCCATTTGGTGCTGCGTCTGGTCTGGCAAAAGCTTGTCCGCTTCTGCCCGCTGCAACTGACCACACTTTAATTTGACAGCCAGCTCAGCTCTCTCACCACACTGATTGTGCGTACCAGGCCCCTGGGGTACGCCTCCTTCCCTGCCAGCTCGCCAGCTCTTCGCCCTGGTATCAAGAGCGGCTTGCAGCGCCAATCACTTCCTGGCGCTGCCCACCCCTGTGACCGTGTTGCAGGGCACCTCAGGTGCTCTTCCCTACTCTCTCATTGCTCCCCCACCTCGCCTGGACCCTGCGCTTGATTGCCAGGAAGGGGTTCCTGCATTGCCGTACTTTCCGTACAGTCCAGAACGTATATAAAAGGGTTAGGCCGTCATGCCGGAAGACGGTGGACATTCGGGGCCAGAGGCCTCGGGTGTCATGTCCGAGAGTGAGAACGAGTACGACGACACCGAACAGCACGCTAGAGACGACGAATACGACGACAAGATGGCTGAGCGGAACGCAACTTCTGAGGGTGCCGATGCCAACAGCGAGGTCAAGAAGACATATGACCCAAAGGACCCTTTGCGTCCTCGCCGAAAGAAGGCTAGGCGCGCTTGTTTTGCCTGCCAGCGAGCTCATCTCACTTGCGGTAAGTCCTCGTTTCGTGGGCACATTACTAAGTACACGGTGCCTTCCCTCAAGGCAAAGGGAATGGCTGGAGCCTTCCCGTCATATGGCTACCCAACCTGGCTTGTTTTGCCCTCTCCCTTGACGGAGGCTGGGGAGGCATACGTGTGGTTCGTGAGCTAATCCGAATTCTAGGTGACGAACGGCCTTGCCAGCGGTGTATTAAGCGCGGGCTGATGGATAGCTGCCAGGATGGAGTCAGGAAGAAGGCCAAGTATCTCCACGACGCGCCCCCTGAGGCGCTACGACCAGTATTAGGCCCCAACTATAACCCGAGCCCGCCGTCGACGCGACATAACGGCCAGCGACATCCCAGTGTTTCGACTTCAGAAGCGTCATCTAGCGTGGGAGCTTTCTTTCCCCAGTCAACTGCGTCCCAGTTCCCAATCTTCACATCCGCGCAAGCCCCAATAGGGAGCCTAGCGGACAACATCCCCTTTGCTACGCAGCAGTCTCCCGTGTCCCCGTCCTTCCAAACATCAGCCAACCCCCAAATCAGTGGGATAACAGTGCCCAACGTCTCGAGTCCGATGGCAAGTTTCAACGCTCTACCATTTGATCCGAGCGATCCCAACATATTCAACTTCAACCTTGAAGGCCTCAATTTTGGCAGTCATTACGGAGCCATGGAATTTGGCATGTTGGGCCACATGTCGTCCGGTGCTGCTGAGACTCCTCCCCATGAAGCCTCCATGTCGCGCGCTGCAAGCGGTAGCGTCAACTTTGGATCCGGGGGAGTTTTTGGGAATGGGGTCAACCAATTCGACAAGGTTTACGACGGCGGCATTATGGATGGCTTTCTCGGTCTCGATGCACACTCAAACGGTGTATACTCGCAAGGGAACCTGCAACACGGCTTACCGCACGCTTATGCGATTGCAGCCGGGCCAAACAGTGTCCAGAGTCCCAGTACTGAGAACAATAGTCCGCAACCCTCTGCCCTTGGTTTCGAGGGCTCCCCAACCACGACGAGCTTTTCTACGACGACGGGCAACAAGCCGGCGAATCCGCCAAGGCCGACCACTAGACAGTCGAACAATCTTGCCAAGTTAGGAGCGCAGTCGATTTTGGGGAAACGTCAACGGGATCCCTCTTTCATCTACGACAGTGTCAAGGAGCCATTCGGGTATGTGGCGAGCTTTCACAGGCTTTTCAACCTCATCCAAAGCCGGTTCTCCTCAGCGCACACATCCCGCATCGCCAAGTCCTTAGCGAGCATCCGCCCGTCCTTGCTAGCATCCACCAGGAATTTGACTAGGCAGGACCTGGTCTTCATGGAAAAGTACTTCCAGCGATCTCTTTTTGAGTACGAAGAGTTCATGCATCAGTGCTCCAGTCCTACTCTCGCTTGCAGGCGAACGGGAGAAGTGGCGGGCGTAAACAAGGAGTTTACGGCGCTCACTGGGTGGACAAAAGAAGTGTTGCTCGGCAAAGAGCCGAACCGTAACGTCAATCTCGGCGGTTCCGCTTCGGATAACGGCAACGCCAGGAGCCGACTCGGCCTGACGACACCCCGGCTCAGGAGCCTTAATGCGGACATGCAGGGGGCCGCAGATGGGCCTCAACCTGTCTTTCTTGCCGAGCTATTAGACGCCGAGAGTGCCGTCGAATTCTACGAAGACTACTCACAGCTGGCATTCAACGACAGCCGAGGCCACAAGACGAGAAAATGCCGGCTCCTCAAATACCGCACGCAAGAGAAGGCTGAGGGAGGCGGCAACGAAGACGTGCAGGCCCCACAAAAAGACCCTCGGAATAGTATCCTGAGCAACCGTGTCGCGAAGATTGACGGCGAGCACGGGATATCGAAGCTGGAGCGAGATGGCAAGCTCGAGTGCAGTTACACATGGATCATCAAGCGGGATATGTTCGACATGCCTATGCTGTTTGTTATAAACGTAGGTTTTCCCGGTCATCTCGAAGTTGCGGGGCTGACTGGCTGACCATTGCAGTTCCTGCCATGCTATTATCGCAACCACACCCAAGCGGTGTGAAACGCACATGCTTTCTGGTCATAGAATTAGGGAAAATCAAGGACGCAAAAAGGGCATAGGGGGGTGTCAGGCATTGAATTTGGGATACCTGGATCCGTAATCGCTTTCCAAAAAGGGACCGTGTTGAGTCCTATGTGTGGTTGGGCGCAATTGAGCATGCTTATTTTTTTGTCCGTTGCTTGAGAGCCGTCGCCATGCTGAGGGGCCAACGTACTCTCCACCCAGTCCGGCTAACCCAAACTCCCGGACCTGTCTATACGTTTATCGGTTGACCGTTTCGTGCCTCATCTAACCTCTATACACCCCACCCAGCTCGTACCATGGCCTCCGCCGCCTCCATCTCTCACTTCCCATCTGCCCCATTCTCCTCGCTCTCGTCGGGCCGTATCAGCCAGCCCGCCGCCAACGTACCCCTTAGTCTCTTCTTTGCCCCTCCCTCCCTACTGCTGTTGTCGCCGGTGATTTCCACTTCCACCTCCCTCGGCGCCCACCCCTCCCTCGCCAGACTGCGCCTCGCAACCTCGCAGTCGAGGTTGATGTCAGCGATAAGCGCGTCGAGCCCGCTGTAGTCCTTCTCCTCGCGAATGAAGCCCAGAATCAACAGCCTCATGTCGACGCCGTAAAAGTCGGCCGCAAACTCGTGCAGCACGTGCACCTCGGCCGACCGCACCGTGTTCTTGTAGAACGGGTTGTACCCGATCGACATGACCATGGGGTATACGCTCCATCCGTTACTACTACTACTGCTGCTGCTGCTGTTGGTCTCTCCGTCGGTGGTGGTGGGGGGGCAATCCGGGTGCGTCGAGGGCAGCTGCAGCGAAGCCCAGCCAAAGTAGACGCCCGACGGCGTGCTGCTGATCCACGGCGTCCGCGCGTCGTCCACGGGCAGGTTGGCCGTCGGGATCCCCAGCTCCTTGGACCCCCGCCCGAACCCGGATATTACCTTGCCGGACATGCGCAGAGGGTACGGAGGGGACGGGCCGGCGTCCGGGCCGATGAGAAGGGGTCTACTGCTGCTGGTCTCTGTTGTTGCGGTCGCCATCTTTGGAGGGATAGGGGGATTGTGTCTGGTGGATTTGCTGGGTGGATTTGCGGTGGAGTGGTGAGGCCGGTTAACGGTTCGAACGGATGATGGGATGATGGAGTCTTGGGCGCGCTATGGGAGGTATAGGAGGTTGATAAGTGTGAGTGAGGTGGTGGTGGAAGCGGAATGAATCGTTTCGATGGCGGGGCTCCCAAGATGGGGACGTGGTGGGGTCGACGGCTGGTCCCGCGCTCCGAGGCCCGAGATCGCGGATACGGCCCTCTTACACTAGTACAGTACCTAGTGATCACCTTAGATATGCGGATCATCACGCAGCGCAGTTGCTCTCAACCACCCGATTGGTGATGCCAAATTTCACGGTTAGTTAGCGACGCATGTACGTAGTAAAACTAGACATGGCTTCCACGTTAATGACTTTAGATGATCCCCTCACTCTCTGACGTGCCTGATCTGTCTATCGATGTGATCTGAATACCGTAGATTGTACATACAGTCAAACCTGCAATTAGCGATTGGGTCGGGAACGCGATTTTGATCGTTAATCAGAGGTTATCGCTATTACCTCCTACCATATACGGCGATAAGTGGAGCATTTTGTGGGCCGCTCCCAAAATGGCTTAGTAATTAGCCTACCCCCCATGATAATTATCGCTAATCTCAGGTTATGCCCATACATAACCCTGATTAACCCTGACATTTATAACCCACTTATTTCCATTCTTGGCCAATCGCTATTCCCAGTATCGCTAATTGCAGGTTTGACTGTACTGTGGTAATTGTACCCTTGTGACCTATGTGATGCTCGGTGCAAACACACTTGATCACATGGAATCAATGTGCGACGACCAGCTTCAGGAGTTACCAGAGCCCCGGGTAAGCGGAATATATGGTACCATATGTATGTACCAGTCGCCGAGTGATACAAGATGCCCTCCGTCCCAAGCCTTCAAGTTTGGGCGTCCAATTCATACCGTACTGTATTGTATAATACATTACGGTACGTCCGTATATTTGTATGTGATTACGTACCGATACCCAATTACAAACAGCCCGGCAGCTTGATAAATTACCCTTAGGTAGTGCCGTTGCTGCCCGCCTTCCGCCGTTGGCAGCAATCCGACCCGAACCACGGAGAGGCTCGATGTTTGGCTGCTCACTTGCTACCGCTCAATTCAAAAGCACTCTTCATTATTTACCCGTATTGCGTGAATCTGGGCGCCGTAACCCGCATCTTCGCCATTCATTCCAGCCACGATCGAGAACCTACCTTCCAGTTTGGCGTGTCGCGCCCGCGCAGGCTCGAAATGTCGACGCAGCAGCAAGCCCTGATCATGGAGACGATCCTCGCCATCAGGAGGACACTGAAACGCAAAGATTATGGTCAGTCACTCAGCATCACCGCTCTCGTCACGCCCGAATCGTTTTGCGTCTAGATCATCGTTCCTAACCCGCGTGGCGCTTCAGACTCCGACTCGGATTCCTCGATAGACCACACCACGAATCGGGGCAACAAGTTGAAAAAGCGGGCGCGCTTCGTCAAGCAAGGCCGTCTGGTATCGTCTATGGGGCCTGCCGCATACAAGGAGGTGTGTGTGACCAAGTCCTAATTTTTCTTTTCGCCATCGGGAGCAGTGATTGACGAAGCTCAGGTCGCTGAACATGCTGGCTACCACCGAGCAATCATAAGCGCAAATCCGCGGCTGATCGACGAAGAGGGATACGACATTGACAGCGACAATGACGAGGAGGAAGTCCAAGAGGCCATTGCCTCGGCTATGGAAGATAATCCGTACTCGTCCGTCCGGCTGGAACGTACGTGCTTCGGTTGCCTAGACTCCTTACCGGCTCTTGAGGGCGGTGCTGACCTTGAATAGAAATTCTGGCCCCGCTGACTGCCGTTACTGACCTTCCCTCACACCCGACGCTCTCGAAACCGTTTACTTCAAAGGCCCTGACGGAACTGATCGAGCAGGGGCGCAACCTGATGCACAAGGAGAATGCGGCACTATGGAAGGCCAAACCGCTGCTTACAAAACTCGTTGGCGACAACATCTGGGCACCCTGTGGCCTTATGACATCACCCGACGACAGCGACGCCCTGCTCTTCTCTGATACCACCAGCTTCTTCAACCGCCCAGCCAGCCGCGTCCCCCAAAAGGCTACGGCGCCTTCGAGCTTGAATGGAGGACACACGGTATCGAGCAACGCATTACTCGAGGTGCCGAAAAGTGACGTTCGACAGGCCGGTACGCAGTCAACAGACAGCACAGAGAGAAACAGGGGGCCGGAGAAAAGTACTGACGACAGGGAAGTTTTGCCGGATGCGCAAGCGGAACAGACCGACGAGGCAGAACCCGGGGCACCAAACCCAACGGACAACGAGGGAAACCATACACAAGTCTCCCAGTGCCCTGAGCATAGTGGGCAAGACAAGGATGGCACGGCTCAAGCAGGCAACAGCTCGAACAAGCCGCCAGATTATACGGGCGGAGAGGATGTGGAGATGGCCGATGCATCGGGTATCGTTTCCGGCGATAGCATCAGAGGAGGTCTTCAAAACCCCTTGTCAAAGGCAACAGTCCTGAGGCCAGACGGTTCGACACAGAGCAACAACAACAGCGACCTCACTAGTAGCAGGGACAACAGAGCAGCATCAGATGCAGTTTCCGCCGAAGTTCCTCCGGAAGAGCTCTTCATCCATCCGCTCTTCCACCTACCGCCGGCCGCGCGCACGGAGCGAGACCTGGGCTTACCGGAGCAGGAGGCCGAGGAGGTCCGGCGGCTGCTGCTGCTGTACGTGCAGAAGCAGGAGGAGATCTGCCGGGGCACCAAGCGGCTCTTTGAGGGCCTGCTCAAGGCGGATCGGTACCGCAGGACGGTGTGGCAGTGGGCCAAGGCTGAGGCGCACTGCGGGCCGAACCGGGACATGTCCGACGGCGAGGACTGGTACGACAAGGAGGAGTGGGGCTTGACCGAGGACCTGAAGAAGGGTGAGGACGAGGTCGAGGAGGACACGACGCAGACGCAGAAGAAGACGAGGAACCGGAAGTGATGTTGTACTTCTGTTCTCGTTCTTTTTCTCTTTTCCTGCTAGGTACGACCATCTGTTTCATTCTCACATGGATTGGGGTTTGGGACTTTTATGGGTTGGTATTCTTCGTGATGTCTCCAGATACCAGCAGGTGAGAGAGGAAAGCGAATGACACCACATTTTCGAAGCATCTGTTGCCGCGTGTATCCCGTCACTACACGTGTATACTGAGTTATTGTGAAGGGCTCGGATAGCACTTCGAACACGGTACGTTTTCGGTGTTGACTCGCGCTTCGGACGCGGGTCGATTTTAGGGTTGGCTCGCACTTCGGACATGGGACGATTTCAGTGTCGAAGGATTGTTGCCAGCCCGTTAGGTTCATGATTTGCAGTTGGCGGAACAGAACACCGAGCCCCGAACTCTAATCAGCTCTAAGCTTTCAATGCCGTCGCTAACCAACCAATTGCGATGCGGGCGAACCAAAATACCGAGACCTTCAATGATTCGACTCTCATCTCATCTGGAGTCTCGAATCCTTTGCTAGATTCGTGTTTACTTCGGTTGAAAACCATGCAAGGAAGAACTTCTTAATTATCAGACATACCCAGCTGGCCTGCCGCAAGCCCGAGCACCGAGATGGCGTCTCATCCTCCATTGCAAATATCGTGGATTTGCTGGCTTGATAAAGGGGTCGGCGACGTCGCAAGGCAGCGCCATCGACGTTTGACCCTTTGTCCTTCCATCGGCTTGGGTCGTCATCAATTTCTACGTCATCTGATGTCTAAGTCCGGGTAGTCTCAACCTTTGCGTGCTTCGCTCGACCCCTGCGGTTCTGCAAGAAATACCGAAGTTCTCTGGTTATATATAATCCTTGCGTTCACTGCATATCGACAGCCAAGCCAGAGTAGGTCGTCGAGTTTTATACAACAGTGATCCCTCGATAATCGACTCGCCCAAACCATGGGCAGCGTTAAGACCGACAAGGACACCAATACCACGGCAACCGACACGGACCGCGAGCGATCTCCTGAGCGGACGTTTTCAACTACGGCTCGCGACTACGACAACATGGACACCAACACCACCACCCAGCCATCCAAGGCCAAGTCCTCGGCCACGCCTGACTCGGACCAAGCCTACGCCGTCTACCCGACCGGACTCAAGCTGGCCCTCATCATCATGTCGATCTGCCTGTGTGTCTTCCTGGTCGCGCTGGACCAGACCATCATCGCACCCGCGCTGGGCGCCATCACGAGCGAGTTCGGCTCGGTCAAGGACATTGGCTGGTACGGGTCGGCGTACCTGCTGACGACAACGGCGCTGCAGCCCGTCTACGGCTCGCTGTACCGCATGTTCAGCGTCAAGTTCACGTACCTGGCCGCCGTGTTCCTGTTTGAGCTGGGCAGCCTGGTGTGCGCGCTGGCGCCGACGAGCGAGGCCTTCATCGTGGGGCGCGCCCTGGCCGGGATCGGCACCGCGGGCCTCTTCTCGGGCGGCATCGTCATCCTGAGCTACACCCTGCCGCTCCGCAAGCGGCCCGCCGCCTTCGGCCTGATCGGCGGCATGTGGGGCATCGCCAGCGTCGCCGGCCCCCTCCTGGGCGGCGCCTTCACCGACAATGTGACGTGGCGCTGGTGCTTCTACATCAACCTGCCCATCGGCGGCGCGGCCATGGTGGCCATCTTCTTCATTTTGCGTATCGACAAGGAGACCAATCCGACCGGACAGTCGTGGATTGCCAGGGTCCTGAGTCTCGATCTGCCTGGTACGGCCATGCTCGTTCCGTCCATTGTGTGCCTGCTCTTGGCGCTGGAGTGGGGTGGCACGGAGCATCCGTGGAACAGCTCGGTCATTATCGGGCTGTTTGTTGGCTTCGCCGTCATGATGATTATCTTCATCGGGATCCAGATTTGGAAGGGAGATAAGGGCACGCTGCCCCCGCGGCTGTTCAAGAACCGGAATGTACTTTGCGCGATGCTATTCTCCTTTTTCTTTGGGGCGGGCTTCTACCCGCTGGTATACTACATGTGTAAGTGAACGTTCGTCTCTTTGAGGATGGGATGGTATATGGGCTAACTGGTGCATCAGCGCTCTACTTCCAGGCCATTCAGGGCGATAGTGCAGTCCAAGCCGGAATCAAACAGCTTCCACTGCTGATCGCGACTGTCATCTGCTCGACGGCTTCTGGCGGCTTGGTCACGGTTGTCGGCTACTACAACCCTTTCATCCTGCCGTGCATGGTCCTGTTTACAGTTGGGAGTGGCATGATTACGACCCTTGGGCTCGATAGTCCGCTAAGGGAATGGTTTGGATACCAGGTCCTTGCCGGTAGGTTCCTGGTCCCTTTTTCTTCCAAGGGTCTTGTTAAGCTGACATTGCCCAAACAGGCCTCGGAGTCGGTATCGGTTTCCAAGCTGGTATCCTGGTCGTCCAGAACGTCATGACGTTTGAGTGGGTCGCTGTAGCGACGGCCTGCGTCCAGTTCTTCCAGACGCTCGGGGGCGCCATCTTCATCGCCGTGGCACAATCCGTCTTCCAAAACGGCATCACCGAGGGCATCGAGCGGGATGTTCCTGGCCTGCCACCTCAGGCTTTTATCAACAGCGGCGCGTCTCAAATCAGACAGGTACTTGCCCAGTTGAATGCCACCGAGTATACGGTCCCTGTCCTCAGCGCATACCTGCAAGGGCTGCGCAACGCCTACTTTATTAGCGTCGGGTGCGCGGGCGCCGCCTTCGTCGTTGCTCTTGGATTCAGCTGGAAAAAGATCAAGAAACACAACCAGGCAGCCGGTGGGAAGGAAGGCTCCGCCGAAAAGGGCGGGCTCAAGAAGGACGGGAACGGCGAAACCGCAGAAGCATAAAACATCCCGCCCGAGGCGGATCCGTAAAAGCAATTAGATACCCCTCTCTGTCTTGTAATGTAATATCATCAATAGAGAAAGATAAAACTTTGGTTCTGACGTCCATCAGCTGTAGTTCATATTGCATAGAGCGGTCCCCTCTCGAGCTCTTCTACATCCGGCCAGGTTAATCTCACTCTGGTCCCACGGGAAGGGAGGAGCGGGTAAGGACTCGTCCCGTGTCAGAGACGTTTAAGCCTTGTGAGCTGGCTCATGACTGATTGCAAATCAGCCTCGGTGCAAACGTCGATCATTGACCCAGAAACCAGGTTGAACACAACCGACTTTAGATCTGCAAGTGTTTCGATCGGAATACCCGGATTGGGTCCGCAGCCGGCTCTAATTGACGTCCTCACAAATTTAGAGTGGACAGCAACACTATCGCATGGCCCAAAACCTGCTGCATTGTACAGTTCGCACTGCCATTCGATAATGGTGTCAAATCTGACCCAGCCTTGTCTATTTTAGGCTTTCTCTAGAACTCTAGAACTGCGGTGCCAGTGATATCAATGAAGACGCTCCCATGATATATAGCAGGTATCGGTCTTATACGGCAAAAACAGCAACCAAGACAAACCGCTGGACCACAACCTCCACCCCACAACCATCACAGCAAAGCATCGCTGCCCTCTCCTGCCATCGTCATCCCTAACCATCATACAACCTCATCTACATCCAAACTTTGTACATCGGTGCATATGCCTTGCTTCCCCGTGAGATGACATCCATTTCGCTGCCGTAACGTATGCGTCTCTCTCTTCGTCCAGGGCGACCGGTATTAAAAAGGCGTCATCGCATCAATTTGTGTGCATGTTTTGCCGTTTCGACCACCCAGGCGGTTGGAAACAGGAAAACACGGTGAAAAAAGGAGTGTAACGAATCGTAGAATAGCACCGGTTCCGGGCAGAAAGAGAAGGTGCAAATGGAACAAGCAGGTGACCGTTCTCCTGTCTTAGAGGACAAGATAACCAAGGACAGCGGCAACACCAAGAGCGGCGACGTTAGCCATGTTGAAGGCGACCTTCCCAGCAGCGCCCGTAGGAACCGCGCTGGGGGGAGATGTAACGCCGGCGTTGGTGTCGGAAGTGAAAGTACCGGTCGGGGCGCCCGTTGCCGACGACACGCCAGTCGTCGTCGTCGAGTTGGAGCCGGTGCTGGCGGTCGAGGTCACAGTGCTGAGAGTAGTAGAGGCCGTGGATGTCTTGGAGCTGGCCTTGGAGGTGGCGCTGCTGCTGGGCTTGACGGATTCGCCATCATTGACAACCTCGATGCTCTGCCACGAGCCGCTGCGGTCAGTGTATCGGTACTCGGTCGCCTCGGTCGCCCCTTGGCCGCCCATGAAATCCTGGATGCGAACGCTCTGGTAGTAGCCCTCATAAGGACCTTGGGAAAAGTCCGTGACACCACCGGCCCATTCGATGGTACCCTGAGGCGCGTCTTTGCGGCCAGCAACCCAGGTGCCAAGCTTGATCATCATGGGAGACTGCGGGTAGCCAGCGCAACCCGAAAGGCCACTGTTCTTGAGGCTGCGGACAACGGTGCCGTCGATGATCCAGTCAAGCTGCTCGGGAGTCCACTTAATGGTGTAGGTGTGGAAAGTGTTAATGGGGTCCGCAACGGGAGAGAAGCCACCACGGTCGTACGTTTCGGTGCAACCCTTGCTGAAATAGTTCGTCTGGACCTGCTTAGAATCGCCGCCGAGCCACTCCCAGTCGATTTCGTCAAGGTCATCCGACTGCAGCACGAAGCTGGTGACGACACCAATACCACGAGAGGCCCGCACAGTCAAGTCGACCTGGCCGAAGAAGATATACTCGTGGCTGCTAATCGTCGGGGCCTCCGTCTCCTTGCTGATGGAGAAAACGGCGCCAAGGTTATCGTCGTACTTCAAGCTCGTCCCATCGGCAAGTGTGAAGAAATCGTTGGCCCCCTTGCGGAAGTCGATGTCAACAATCTTGGAGCCGACGGCCTTGGGGTTGGGGCAGTCATCTATCACAGTAAGTTAGCACAGCAGAGGACTTGGTCAGGTCAACCACAAGCACTGGTACTCACCACGCTTGGTGGGGTCACACTCTGTGAAGGTCTGCGCCGAAACAAGCGATGCAGCAAGAGCCACCACGGTGGCCGAGAGTATCCTGGACTGCATATTTAATGGCTCGAGAATTGTTGGAGATGGGGTAGTGTGTCTATGGCTTCTGGATGTTGGAGTTTCCTGATTGCGAAGCAGACGACCGATCTACTGAGCGAGCGAGCGTGTATTAAAGAAATAAGTGCCGAAGAGGCTGTGAACGAGTGACAGAAAGCGACGAGTCGCAATGAATTCCTGCGGACTTGTATGGTTGGGGTATTGCGAAGAGGAAAGAGAGAAAACGAGTCCCACGAGCAGACTGGGGCCATCATCGCTTTCAATCACCTTGCTTGCCCCTTCCGGCCCAGGCGAGCCCTCGTGTCAGCCTCCAGTGAGCTCAGGGGTTCCTGGCCTAGCTTGTCTGTGGTCCTGCCTCGGACCCTTTCACGCCCAATGTCACCTCCCAAAGCAGCCAAGGTGGCAGGAGCGGCTGGGTCACGGGCCAATCCCCTTCTCGATAGGCAGTCAGCCACTAGCACTGCACAAGGGCCTTGCGTCTGTCGCTTCGCTCTCATCCCCACAGTGCCTGAGTGCCTGCTAAAAAGGGGTGCACCCAAGACCCTGGTTGCATCTGCCGCTTGACCCGTCCAAAGTGCCAACCAAATTTTAAAATGAGCGTTGGCTGACTCGGCGTGATGCATTGGGCTCAATAATGCGGTCGAGGATACGAGCCTTTCAAGTCAGCACAGTCACTCGACCGAAGACGAGCTACAGCACAGCCATCAAGATGCGATGACAGAAACCTACAGTGAACGCATGTCATACTCAGTGACAGTTCTGTGCGACTATTTTCTGCCCTACATCAGATGTGCTGTGACGATACACGCGGGACTGCCGAAGAGCAGCCACCCGCGCTCTGCTGTTGTGTCCCGTCTTTGCAAGCCAAGAACGCTTGGTTGGTAGCAAATGAGCGAACCCCTTTATTATGGTCAGCCAAGCCAAATCAAAACGGCGGACTGGTTCAACCGGGTTGGCAGTCACGCTTCCATCCAACGCCAACCTTAACATTGAACATGCGTGTTTCGAAATGGCAGTCCACTCCCATGACATGTCTCGGTTTTCACGGACTTGCTGTAAAACGACTCCGGTGTACAAGTTACACGGAGTTTTTCCAGAACGTGAACAGCAGGAAACCCAATGAGGCCAACAAATCTCGACCAATCGAGGCATACCACAGCAGGGGCCTGGAAGCCGGGCGTAACGTTAGATCTGATCGCCGCCGCCTGGCTGCCGCCTGGTTGCCCCGCGTGTTGCCAACCAACGATCCTGGAGACCACTGTGGCTGACCATGCCAGCCGCCAAAAGCAAACAATGGCCGTCATGCGAAACAGTGCGGCTAGCGAATGTCACTTCACCGTTGCGCCTCTTGCTGTGAAACAGGAGACACAGCAGCCAAGACAGAATCGTAGTGCAAAATTCCACTTCCCGGGCCTTTCCTGACAGGACATCGAAACAAACAAGAACATGTTGAAAAAGGAACTGAAGGAGCACTGCAACGTTACGAGCATCAAGCATGAATGTTCGTTTCTAAGCCTCTCGGACTCTCCCACGCGAATTGAGGGAGTGGGCCATCGTATTCGAGCATTACCACAGTACGGGACGTGGCAGTGGCGCAGTGTGCAGCGCGATCTCCGTACGGGAGAAAGCTCGAAAGCTAGATCTTGAGGTCGGCAAAAACAACATCATACGGTGTCTAATTTCAGGGCATGATTGCGTTCATAGTGTAGCGGAAATGTCCTCCTTTTCTTTCCCTTCCCAATCCAATTTTGTAAGTTCTTGGTCCAATCTTGGGGCTTTCAGCCCTGTTGACTATGTATTGATTGTATTCGGTAGCTCGATGGCTAATGGCCGAGATGGTTAGGGGCAACTCGCCGTAAAATCACGACGGAGACATCAAAACCTAGGGAGTCTCCAATCAGGTTTCTTGATGTACAGCTTGTTTGTCTTCATGATGGTTTCACAACCCAAGCATGCATATTATTTCCTCGTGGCCCCCAGCAAAAACGGCCGTAGGAGTGTGCGAAACGAGGCAATTAATTATTTCAAAGGTAAATGAGATGATACCGGCCCGGCCAACTTACTTCCGGATTCAGTAGGCGATGTGGGCTTGGCACAAATTTACTTACCAACTCTCTGCCCGTTCCAGGCTGCACGGCTGTTTCGATGATGATAAGTTGTTCATCGACAGAGGGGAAGACGGGGCGTTTTGAGGAGGAAAAGAAGGAAAGGAAAGGAAAAGCCGACGGGAAAAGAGGGTGATTCCAGTACCGAGATTGGGAAACTGCAAAAATTCAGGTCGTTCATCTCTCCCGCCGGGAATTGAACCCGGGTCTCGAGCGAAGTCAGATTCCTGGAAACCAGGACAGGTGACAAGCTCACATACTGACCACTATACTACGGAAGATATGTGGGTGTTTTCACCCACCGTAGTTGGTTGGCCGGTTGCATCACATTATTGCTATATATACACTAGGTGTAATCCGCCATATCGATGCCATGTTCTTCTTGATGGTTTTTTGTGATTGTCTTCAAACACTTCTCAATGACTCAATGACAGTGTTTTTACACACTGGAAAATGTCGCAGGCCCAGCCGTGGTGGACAACTATCTGGGCGTTATGGAGTCCTCCTAATGCGAGAGTCTCCAGAGCCGATCGGCAGAGCCCCTGTCCAAAACATTCCGGTTACGGCTTCTGATTCGTCCACACTATTGCCTCTACGTACGATGCTGTCTGTTGTGTCTTGATCCGAGCTTTCACCACCTTCACTGTAGCAAATCACCCAAACTTTATGGTACTCTGGCTTCACTTGTCGCAATGGTGTCAGGCACGGTCTACATGTAAGGTAGCAGGTCCCTCATGCCTTAGGTTTGTGACAGAACCCACCAGGCTGCAACATGCGCTTCATCTGCATTCTGCAGCCATGCCTAGGTGCCTACGGTAAGTAATTGTTCCTCCGCCACCTCCAATCCATTTCTCCATCCTGTAGCTCTCTTCCTCCCATCAAAAGGCCGGTCATCGATAAACATCCAGAAGCGATCCCCAATCCCTCTACTCCGTATTCCCCGGCAGTTTTGTTGCTGCCACGCTGTCTCATCAATGACCGACCTAACCCCTGAACTACCTTACTTCAGTCGCTGAGGCGCCACATCGAGGAACACAAACCTTAGTAGCAGTGCGGACACACCGCCGGCATCTATATGCTTGTTATGGCCAAGTAGCAGATCAAGTCAAAAGGGAACTCGCTTGTGATCTTCAGACTGAGGCCACCGCAAACATCCAGATCCGCTTACCACTCGTGTAGGCAAATGGGAATTCCCAAGGCTACCTTACGATGGCGGGAGAGATGGCGGCCATTGTGAGGTGAATTCGACGACTAGGGGGAGGAATGAACAAGACAGAAAGGATAAACAACGTATATACCTGTTTTGCTTGGGCTCAAATGTCTTGATCTATATGTCTGAATCGTGCGATGCATACTATGCGCTGAGAACTATACTGGGCCCTGAGATGGCTGGGTAAGCATTGCTGGCTCCGCTAGTATACAAAGGATAACCATGCTAGTTCCTGAGGATCGTAGCAGAAAGAGGGGAGACCGGGCAAAGCCAACCGAGGCGGAAGTATTCGGAATCTGGCATACCGAGTGGTAGCAGATCCAAGCCTTGTGTCACCCCCCCTACAGAGTCAGTCCACCACCTCACCTGCTCCTCCTCCGCATTCCCTTTTCCTGACAGAAGTAGAGCAGTTTATTGAACCCAGCACAGTACACCAGCCCATCATGACTTGGATTCAGCCTGACCGATGGTGCCATGGAAACAGCCATCATGCAGTGCCAGCGGTTCAACGTAGTCTATCAAAGGATGGTGCGTGGTAACTTGATATACCGCGCCACACAGCACTACGTAACGCAAGTTAACACCGCCAACATCAAGGCCAGCACGAACAACACATTCATTCCAGGGTTAACTCAAATCCGCGTTCATATGCTGCCACTGGACAGAATGTGCTACCTCATCTGATTCACTATAACTTGGTACTATTTCCGATGTAGGTGATGAGAAAACGAGACGAATCACCCCCCTAAGGAGCCAAGCGAGGGAGGACAACCATCTGGCTATACACCTTGCTCACATGGCCGCCGTCATCGGACCCTCAATGGGAGTTCCGCGCACGTCGGAAATATACCTGAAAGCCCACTGTTCTGCGCAGCTAGACGTCTACGATTCTAGCAGCGATTGAGCAGAGTTTCACGCTCCACAACTGGGCAATGCTATAAGATAGTAAAATCTTGCACGCTTATTTAGTAGTCGGTCACTGGGCAGACTCCCGAGTCCTTTCCTCTTTCTTGCTGCCATCAAAGTGCTCTCGAGCAGAGAACACTGAACGGGGCATAGCAAAGATCCATATTGAGCCGCGGTTCCGGTGGGAGTACCCGCATAAGGGGGCTTCGGGCCTGTGTCTCCAAAGATACCGATGCATGATGCCGAGTTTGCATGCGAGGTTCTTATGAATAAGAGGCTTCAGGAGGCTGTCTCTCGTAATAAGCGGTGTCAGAGCGGAGGGTCGTCGTGGTCGGCGGCCAAAGGCGCACTTTAGGAACGTAGGTAGGTAGTTGCACTGTCTTGTAAACAGAAAGGCTAGGCTTAGAGTGGCATGAGGATAAGAGCTATCAGTGCTAGTAATTTGTAGCTTCGGAGATATGGGGCGGCTTATAATGGTCCAACTGCCGACCAGTTGACGTGTGACAGCGTTCCACAACATGCTCGGCGCCTATAACTAGGTGATGTCTGAAGTTAGGACGGGCTGGCTGCCTCGATGTCGAGCCGCGGTATCCGACATAGTATGTGCCACTAAGTGGCCCTGGTTTGTTGAAGATGGTGTGCCTCTCTCAAGATTGGTAATCGCGTTTGTAAGGGGAGCGGAAGGAGCTGTCTTCGTTGGATACCTACCCTCGCTCGATCTGCCTTACGAGGTCAGCTTGAGCAACACGAAATAGATCTCCTGCCTCTTGCTCCACTTATGAGATGCGCTGGCATTAGTGAGTATACTCCCGCCATCAAGATGAAATGCCTTCAGCCGACTCGGAGTCATGCAGTAACCGCCTGGAGCTCGCTCGAGTAATAGTGGACGAAGAATGGAATACTAAGCTAACCATAAGATTCTCTACCTTAGATCGTGCCAATGGTAATCTCGAGCTGGCGTAGACTCTGTAGCAAGGGTCCGAGATGAGGTTGTCCTTAGTCCCTGCAAGCCCGTTAGCCGCCAAGGCATGGTGTTGGATACCCGGGTGCCGAACTTAACGCCAGATAGAGACAACCTAGGTAGAGTACAGAGAAGAGAACTAGGAAGCTCCACTTATACGGAGCTCTATGTGCTGCAGGAGACTGCAGAGTGAGTGGTCAATTCCGGCGTGCTGCTCTCAGGCCGCGAATACTGTCCCCTGGAGCCCATGTCAGGTAAGGGAAAGAAACAGCCTGCAGCAAGAGACCATTCAGCCGCTAGCTGGGCGCGATTGACCAGACATATGCACGTACAATACATACGCCAGGAGGGTCAGTAGACTTCACAACTCTGGGGGTACAATGCAATCCTATTCCACGCACTGTGAACGACAAGTCCTCAGAGACTATAATGACCCGGCTGACACATCACCCGCGGGGATGCATCATACTTGCTATCAAAGATAACTCGCCCGTCCTTCAAAGGCGGACTGGCTAAGGGGGTTGGAAGATTAGACATCCTTGCGGTGAGTCTAACAGCATCTTGCATCGGGCTGCTGCGTCAGATAGAGAGATAATGCTTCATCCCACGCCGTTGTGTGTTGATGGTTAGCGTTCCGGGCAACTATACGCAGCATGCCGGCGCGTCGAAACCGGTTTCGGTGCGCACCGCATGAAAAGCGGCGGCCAGGGGGCCAGGGGCATCTTGAAGCCACAACCCATGGGAAGGCCGCAGCGCCGCATCTTGCACGCCATTGTCCAGCCTCATCCAGATCTTGTCAGGAAAGAAATGACGCAGCAAGACCAGGAGCCGGGGTCCACAAGAACGCCGCCAAGCCGTTGAGGAATGACGAGATTGCCTCGATAGGTAACCGCCTGCTGGGAGGATAACGCCTCGGATAGCTCACTGGATTCCGACGAGCACTGCGATGGCTCGCTCATAACAGCGGACTTTGTGATGCCTGACGGGAGTAACGACGTATTGCGTCAGCTGATCACTTGAAGAGACGGTGAAGAGTCGCCAAGCGACGAGATAACGTTGCTGGCACTTCCCTTGAAATGGTGTCCATTCTAAAATCATGTCGGGTTCGATGCCTTGGCGTTGATGCTTTGCGTTGTGGCGCCTAGGCGGAGAAGATCAAAGTTGAAGCTCGCGTTTTGCAACAAGAACTGTAAGTTTACACGTGTAGGTGCGGGAAGGGTGCTGCGTGCATCAAGGAGGCACGCGCGTCGTGATCGCACTGCTGTTGCCGCTGATGGCGAAGGACAGGGGCAAACCCAGGGGCGGTAAGGCCAAGTCGGCTTTGCTGTTCTTTTCGTTGCCCGAGTCCAGGGTCGTTGCCGATCGGGACTCTCGGCTGTTGCCGAGCTTAGTTTCTCCCCTTTCTCCCTCGGTCAGCCAGTTGTTGATATCGTACCCTCGCAGCGTGGGGGTTCCAAACGTGCTCCTTCCCACATCGTGGCGATCGGCTCATCGACGGTCGGTTAGAAGCACCAAAACGTTGTCGTAGCATGACTGCCTAAACTCTAATCATGAAGCAGGAAAAAGAAGGAACGCAGCGCAACGAGCCTTCCACGACCCCCGTCGAGCTCGACCGCAAGCATGCCTTGCGCTTTCCCAACTGGCCGACGTTGTTCTCTCTGTTTTCTTCTGACAAACACACGCCTTTCCACAGAAGCCACTGCCGGATGCCTGTAGGACCGGCAGCGGCGCTGTCTCCAGCTGCTTTGCCTGCGATGAGAGCGCGCGCAACGTATGTCCCGATTCTGATTCCTGGTAGTGCAATGCACCATCTTTCAGGTTCCCGCCCCCGTGGTGACCCCACTCGCTCCCATCTTCTTATTTCAGATGTCTGGTAATTGCAGGGGGAGCCAGCAAAACCCAAAAAAAATAAATCCTACTGATTCAAGCTCGTGGCGTGAGGTGTGTTGCCGCCGCAAGCCAAGCAAAGAAAAAGGGGCTCCGGTCACCTCCCGAGCGGCACGCCCGGGCATGATGCCGACGGCAACAAGAGGGGAAGTTCCGCTTCCCGTCCGAGTGGCCAGGGCGCCTAGCCCGGTTGATGGGGGTCTTCCCCTTTGCCCAAGTCCCATGTCAGCGAAGTTATGTATGTATGTATGTATGCGGTGCAATCCCCTTGCCTGTGTGGCTTTTGGCTTTCTATGTGTGCAACCGGGGCTGGTCCCGGGGACCGAGTAATTAATTACAGGCCAACACTACCGTTTCCCTACTCCATATGGGCACTACGAGTCGATACGTGGCAACGCCACCTACCGTATCAGCGCAAAGTGGCTGAACCGCGGAACCAGCATCGTGCAGCCAGCTGAGTTACACTAGACAAACGGGCGCCCTAAACGGCGGGAATTCCATTGCATCTCAACCTGAAGGGGCCGAGGCCGGCGATGAAATCTTGTGGACTCTTCGGGGCAGTGGGTGGTCCCCTGTGAATGTTTTGCAGAACAAGCCTCTGCAGAAAGAGGGGTAATTGTTTGATCGTGATTCACAGAAATGAGACAGTGAGGGTACCTCTTTGCTGCGTTGACTTGTCGAGAGCCTGAGAGAGCCTCCCGCAAGCGATCTGGGGTAGCTGTGATGCTACCCAAAGATCGCAACTGTGGCGGTCTGGACCTAATGCCATGCGGGAGGAGGAGGGGAGACGGAGAGTGAGAGACTGGTATCACGGCTCTCTGAAAGCCATTGCTTGCCTGTAGGGACTGGTCACCGGCTGCGTCTGCCATGGTGAAAGTCGATTTGCGTTTGTAGACGGTGCCCAGAGGCAAAGAAGCGATATTCGTCAAGGAGTCCAGCAAGGGAATTGTGTGAATAAGATTCAACATCATGAAACGAACATTGTTGTAGCAAGAAGCGAGAGAGGATGTGGCCAAAGGCAAGAGACAGCTTCTCGTTGAGTCGTACCAAGGCAAAAGGACTATGAGAAACTACATGAAGATACCACAAGCAAACCCTTTCCGTACCTTCCGTTTTTTAGAACGCCGAGAGACATCTCTATCTCGCTTTTCCGCCT
Organism: Canariomyces notabilis; assembly: GCF_033297395.1. Lineage (NCBI taxonomy): Eukaryota > Fungi > Ascomycota > Sordariomycetes > Sordariales > Chaetomiaceae > Canariomyces > Canariomyces notabilis. The sequence continues at coordinate 67,141 of NW_027041837.1, read as the reverse complement.
CTTTCCCGTACCACACTCCTAAGGAAAAGGCACCGGACCAAGGAAAAACGCCGAAACAAGGTTGTGTACCCCTTCCAAGCGGGGAAGCTTCCTCTATGCCATCTCCAATTCCCAAAGTAAAGTCAGGCTTTAAACGCAACCCCTTGCCTCGCATTAATGACGGACTGGTGTTCAAATGTGTTCCCCGAGCTCAATTTCTGATAGTCCGCCGGCTTCCTGTCCACTCACGCATGCCAAGCAACAATCATAAAGACTTCTCCAGCATGAACAGGTCCCTGAAGCCCTCCTTCCATTTCCTTTCCTGGTCCGCGCTCGGCTTGGGTAACGGACTTCTCGCGTAGCCGCCATAGCCCATCCAAGCCTGCAGGCCGGCTTTGACTCCCACTACCCCGCCTTGAATGGCAGTCCAGTCACCCTGGGCAACGATCTCCTGCATTTGCTGAGCCTCGGCAACTTTGCCCTGGTTGTAGAGCTCCATAGTCTTGATGCATGCCTTGGGGGCGATGTTGGCGAGTCCGGCCAGGATGCCGTGGCCGCCAGCGACCAATGACTGAATGGTGAAGTCGGCAGAGCCCGCGAGGACTAGGAACTCGGGTCGGGCGGGGTCGTAGCTCTTGGACATTTTCCGTGTGGCCGTGGCGACGCGGTTCAGCTTTCCCGTGTTGCCGCATGTGAGCTTCACGCCCACAATATTGGGATGCTCAGAGAGCCGAATAATGACGTCCGAAGAGAGGTCGAGCCCGCCCACAGCGCCCGGGAAGTTGTAGATGATGATTGGAATTGGCGAGGCGTCCGCTACAGCGGTGAAGTACTCGATGACTGTCTCGGACGCGGGAGCAAATAGCGAAGCATAATATGAGGGTGGCAGGACGAGCGCATAGTCGCCGCCAGCCTCCCACGCTTCGCGACACAGCTGGATCGTCTCCCTTGTGCTCTGGGAGCCGCAACCGACGATGATTGGCATATGTGAAAAGCCTGCGCTGTTGAGCGCCTTGCGCGTGACTGCCGTAACCAGCTGTCTCTCTCTGTGTGTAAGATGGACCGCCTCGCCGTTGGAGCCCTGCGTAGCTAGGCCGGTTACGCCGGCGCGGGCTAGTCGTACGGCATGCCGTTCAATCGTCTCCGTGTCAACTTCTTCGGTTCCCTCCTCGAAGAAACACATGGTCGGCACATAGACCCCGGGGACAAGCGGCCGGCTCATGAGGAAGTCTGACGTCTCCGAGGCGCTGCTGTAAGAGCTGCTGAGCGGCGAGTGAGGTTCCGTCGTGCTCAAGGGTCCCGTCATGAGTCTTGAGGTAGACATGGAGCGGAATGAGAGTCGGTTGAAGCCAGAAGTAAAGCTACCGCTGGGTGAGGGAGCATCGTTATGGGGAGACATGGCGGGGAGAGGAAACTGGGTGCGAGAACAGAACTTGTTCAATGTGCCAACAGAGGTGGGCGAAGTTATGAATAGACGTAGGGACTAAGGGGGTTTGGGATGTGGACGGATTGCAAAGGGGAGCCCGGTAGACTCGGGGGAAGCAAGGCTATTTGTATACACGAGCAGATGCATGGGAGACGTAGTGGCTGATGAAGCGAATGGGCTGGCTATCTATGTTCCAGGAGGACAAGTTAGACAAGACAGGGTATGGCAAAGGCAAGTCCATGGCAAGGAATGGATGGATTGATGCCCGAAGTGCCAGCGTGAGTGACAGAGTGGGTTTCTTTTTCTCCTGTCATCATGGGATACCCTAGCATCCGCCGACTCGCTGAAGACTTGGGCCGAGGATGGCGCGGCGTTGCACAATCCCTGAGTTATGGATGTATGCATGTACATACATAGAAATCATGGCAAGCCGAATTCTGTGTTGTACATGTGTACTGCGTACATCGGTACGTGTAGTAACGATGACGGGAGGGCGAAAAGAACTGCCATGATTTGTGTAGGGTGAGAGCACAGCGCCCACTCCTGTACAGACAGGGATCAGTATGGGATCCTTGGCGAGCAAGGACCTGCGCACAGTGCGCGCGCTCAAAACCGCCTAGGCCACAAGCAAATCTGGGGTTCAGTTCCTCTGAGTCTGTCGGGACAGGGACATGATCCAGAACCAGGGCGAGGAATTTGTGGGTTCCGTGTGTGGGGGTAGAAATAATTAATTGATAAATTAGACGACGTACGGAGTACGCAGCTTGTCTTGTTCATACATGTACTGTACGAAGTACAAATCACGCTGGTCCGAATATCATGTCGATGGACATAGGCTTGCTCAAGTGCCTAATCCCCTTAGTACTCATTCCGTGCTAGACTGGTAGGGAAGTAACTACTTTTCTGGCTCCTTGATTAATTAGTCAACTATTCGTCGGGATATCGTCTTGCAGGTTCATTGGATTGTGGACTTTGCCTAATTAGTTTATTACCTCCAGAAGCAAGGCGGCAGGCAATGCATACGGTGAGCCTTGCAGAATGCAGTTTCATACCCAACCGGCCTGTACTGCATTGAACGTCTGCCATATGCATTTGCAAGGATAAAGGCATCGCCTAGAGCGGTAGCAAGGGTCTAGCTGGTCGATTATGCGTCGAAGAAATGGTTGACCCCGTGCCGTTTCCATAGTAGACAGTGAGCAGGCTAGTGTAGTGTAGTTGAACGTTCATATGATGATCAGGTGGCTGCTGTGCGTCCGGCCGACACTAGGCCGTCTGCGAGCTAAGGTGCTGTAGTTACGTACGGCAACGCTATATCGTCCCCCTTTTTGATGAGAGTCGCACATACGAGGAGGGTCGTTGCCGTGCACCGATCCCCAGTACCGAGACATTGTGGCGGAAGCATCGATCTGCAGAGTGGCCGAGTAGTGTAGATGTTTCTGGTTAAGTTAGTCTTCCATGCAAAACACAGCCGTCTCATTCAATAGCCTAATAAGCGGTGCCATGTTGTGCAGATATCTGTTGGCGGAGGAATAAGAAACCCCTAAACAGAGCCCGTTGCTAGCTCTGGAAATTCTTCAAAACGCCACAGAAACCGGCGAGCTTGTTTGATTGGATACGCTAGGTAGCAGCATCGCCTTGCCCTTGCTGGCGGCGTCCCTCTTGTTTTGCCTCACTTGCCCAGCGGTAGTGAGGTGACTCTTGAAGAGGCTCAACCACGGATACGGTGCCCGATTTCTTGCAGGTCTTCGGGCGTGGCCAATTGCATTGCCATTCCGGGAATGGCCGTTCCTTCGGAAACGTGTTGGCTGTTGGCAAAGGGCAAAAATGGCAAGCGAGCAGCACCCTGCTGATATTCAGGTCAGCTCGGCACTCGTGGGAATATCCCGTTTCGGTATATCGTCTGGATATTCGGGGTTTAGCACAACTTTAGCTGAGACGATCAGTTTCACAACAGAGCATTTTGGGGTTCTGCTCTGGGGGTTTCCCGCTGGCGTATTGTCTGATGACACGGTGACATGCGATGGGATCCCAGGACGAGCGGCCCATCTGGTGCCAACAACGACGTCGAGTAGGCGTGTAGTATCCGCAGCAGCAGCATCTTGCTGTCTGCGACTGGCTGATTTCGGGGAAATTGGGAGGCAGCGATGCGCATGGAGGGCTAGTGAGGGGCCATTGGAGGGGCACCTGACACCGTCTCCGTCAGGATTTCCGACCACTCAGCCTCCTTCGAGGCTTCCTTCCGAGCGGTCCTGCATCGATATATGTGTCTAGAGTTGGCTGACGTTACCTTCAGCTAGCGGACTGCAAGGTGGAATGACATGTTGTCTCGGGGTCTTCTGGGTTGCTTGCTGCCTCCAACGGCACAAGATGGGATTGAATGAAAGGTTGGGCGATTCACGATCCACCTACGATCGGGTCGCGAGAGGCTTTCAAGATGTGGAGTGCAATGAGCCGACTTGCAGGGAGGGGTGAGGGGTAAGTGCAATGTGGGCAACCACGAAGATCAGCCCACTTCCACTGTAAAGTTGCAGAAAGGCGGACCGAGGACTGCCTGTATGTACGTACGTAGTGGAAAACGTTTCCTGGTTTGCAACATGTCTCGTTCTTTCCTTCCAGGTTCTGCTGCCTCCTGGTTATCCCCAAAACTGGTCAGTGCACACTTCCGCCGCAATGTTCAAGTGTGTTTAAATATTACAGGTTCCGGCAGCTCGGGTCTGGGTCGAAACGGGAAATCGGTGGGGGATCGGTGCCAGCGGTACAAGTACCCAACTAGTGCGCAGCTCACTCTTGTACTGTACATACATAGGTACGCTTCTGTGTGTACCATACTGTGTATTACAGTGTTTACCACGGTACACATCTGCGCCGTTGCTTGCGACACTCGTGTCAACTCTCCTGGAGAGCAACGGAATCGTTTTCTTTTCAGCCGGAAGGAATGTCATCAATTACAAGTTCTGGTGAATGATTGCAGGTATCAACCTACCTTATCCTTTCATCGTCGGCTACGCTCATTAGAAGACTCCATTTGCAGGCTTGGTGGAGTTGTAATTGGGTGCTGTATGTGCAGTACTTCGTAAAGGGACTCTGGCGAATCGTGTATAGTACCTTACATACATATACCGTGGGTTAGGCACCGTATACAAGACCATCTATGAGCCTTGACACCCCACTTGATTCGCGGGGAATTGCATGGCAAGCTCGCGTGACCAGGTCCGGCTAACGAACCGATCGAGAGGCATACACAGTGATTACAGTAGTGTATTTGTATGTATCGTTACGCGTCTCCCTTGTAATAGAACTGATGATATGTACATCTGTATGTATTCCTATGAGCCTTGGAACAACCGTAGTCAATATGCGGCAGTCGTGGAGCAACTATCCGTGGTTAAAACTTTGAACAAGTTTTAAGTGGATGCTCGGTCTGCCCTTGCTTTTCGTATGCAGACAGATTTGTTCAATAAGCAACGCACATGAGCGCAAGTTAATTTGAGGTTTGATTACGGAGTATTTGCACGGAGGTACCCGCTTTATTCTGCTAACCCCCACGCTGTCTCCGATCCCCCCAAGCACCGTATGAGTAATACAATTCATACTGTCCTGTTCAAGTTCGAGTTCAGTTCTGACCAAGTTCGAGTTCTGTCCACTGTCCACACTCCGCGCCGAGTCACGGGCAAGATCTGGCAGATCTCGGCCACCAACACGATTGCCAAAGTGCGGCTCCTGTCCGGCATTCACCTGTTGATCCTGGAGACGGCACTTGTACGTAATCAAGCCACGGGGCCAGCAAAATTCCTTTCACTACACCCATATCTCGGAAAAACTCCACCAATTGAATTGGTCAGATCGCTTGCTTCTGCGAGCAACAGATCGAGATCTTTCAACACCGCTTACGTTTCTCTGTCTCTCCTTGGATTCTGATCTCATCTTGGCTTGATTTCACGAATTTCCTTATGGTGCTAGCTATCCATACCCCGTAACGTCAGGCCCCGGTGCAGATAACAAGCTCACATCACCTCTCTTAAGGCACTGGCTATACTCTAGTTACTGAAAATTTCTGGCGAGATATGTGGACGCTTGATGGATGCTAATTGCAACTATCTAGGTTGCCTCTCGAAAATATGGGGTCCGATTGCCTTGACGCGCTTGGAATGCGGTCAAAATCATGTCTTGAATCGGCCAATTGGAGAATTAAAACAACAGGAAAGATCGGATCCAGAATTGGAACCCCGGAGATCTGGCTCGATCAACCAAATCGCCGTTACCAAGGCGTGGCCCCTGCCGAGAACGAACTCGTTGCATAGCCGCATGCACTTGGCCAGATCGATGAACAGCCACAGGAAGAACAATGCCTGTAACTAGGGATCAATAGCCTCCCCTTCGCTCTCCCCGCACGAGCACAACCAATGAGGGTATAGAGGCAACCCAAGAGGAGGGTTCGCGGCTGCTTGGGTTCAGGGATTCCCCTCTCTCCACGGCAGCAGGTGGTTCGTGCTACCAAGCGCTGACCATGGGTTTAGCAAGCCGGGCGGAAATCATTGGATGTGAGACGAAAGCCCAACAACTTTTGCCAGGTCTCTCTGAATGGGAGGCAGCCACTCCCACGTGGCCAACGAACTGCTTGGCTGGCCTCGGGTTCAACAGCAGATATTTGACCCAGCAAGGTCCCGCGCTCTGCCCGAATGAACACCATTACCCCGAACCGGGCTGGAAGATTCGACGTTGTTCGACACAGCCGCTGCCCGGTAGATTCCTAGGACGCAGGGAAAGCCTGCCCTGGTTTTGTCCTGCTTTGAAGTTCTCTCAAGATGCCCTCCGGAGGTTCGCCCCGCCGAACGACCATCCGAAAGGAAGGATACACGGGTAAGGAACGAGCCAGCGTCCGAAGCCGCCTGTCCCTGAATCCGACCATCAGCGAAGGTTTCTGCTCCATGAGTCTGGATATTTCTAGGCACCAGATACTCAGATCCGGCTCGACTCTCCGTTGCCCCGACACCGTTCCAGTTTCAAAGCCATGAGCCGTAAGGTTCGCCACTTCGAAAAGCTCCCATCAAAGACCGCTCCACTCGTTTTCATCGTCATCGGATCTCTGTGACTAAAAGTTACTACCCCGGCGGTAATGGCGGGCGTTGGTGCGCCATGTATAACATAGCGATCCGAAATTGACTGAGTTGGGGACTTCGAATCTGGACCACGCGGCAATTACTCGCTCAATAACGCAGAGCGGCTATCCGATTTTCGTACGAGCCGAAGAAGGAGTGGTTCTGCAAAGCATCAATCAAGCGTGAAAATTATGTAAGGGTTTGCTAACATAACTCGGTGCTGCTCCGGTTTTTGTGGGCTTCGAGCAGGTTGACGTTCCACTGCGCCGCCCCGGCTCCCGTACCAGCAGTTGCTCGCATGTCGAACTTTCCGTCCCCGCACAGCAAGCCCAAGCGACCGGTACCCTGCAAGGCGGGAGTCGATCGGAACATACACACAGTGTGTGCTTCCTAGATGAAGCCCAGACCCGACACCGCCCGACCGACTTTGGCTCCGGCAACCCCCACGGGCAAATCCACTTATTGAACCCACAGGAAACCTCGGTGGAATGAAGCACAGCTCTCCCGCTGTCATATAGGGCCAGGGCATTAGGTAGCATGCTATTTTGTACACCGCCAGTTTTACGACGCAGGAGTCATTGGATGCTCGACACCAAAAGCACACGGGCCTAAGCCAGCCTGATGCAGCTGCAATGAATCAGGCTGCGGGAAGCCGTCACGAGTCGTGTAAAAACTGGCATCTTTTCGCAGGACGCTCCACTGTCGTACAGCGTACCTTGTCAGGACACTGCATAGCTGGCCAGCTACTGCAGACTCTTGAGCGGGAGAGCGGGAGCTAAACGAAAAATGGAAACACTTTTGTCATAGTTGCATCCACATCGATGAGCGGGGAAGGGGGCTGCCAATTGCACAGGCGCCCGGGGCGAGGGCGTTCCCCTTCCTGTTTGTGTCCCTGGCGTGCCGGACCGTCAGGCTTTTCCGCGGACACACGAGGTTATCCATCGCCGTTGCTCCCCTCTCCTCGGTCCCTTGGGTTTACAAGCCCGGTGGTGGCTTCACACGGAGGCAACTTGGCACTATCATTCCGTGGTCAGTATCGGGACTGCGCCGGACCCGGGTCCATTTCACACTAATAGACCTCGAGCGGGCAGACGTAAAGAGTTGGTCATTGGCAGGCCTCGAGTTAGCAAAAAACCGAGTATGCTAGACAAGGTGGGCCGATTCTTCCTTGATCGTTGACCGTGTGGGGGCGGCGAATCCGTCAGCACTTGCCGACTCACGGCCGGCAAGGGGACTCGGAGAGCCGGCCTCACCGCGACCGCCCGGAATGGGTTTCCCGGGCCGGCTCCTAACGTCGCAACCGAAGGCTGCAAGAGGGGTACTGTCGAGAAAGCTTCAGCAGGGTGTCTTGGCTACTAGTAGTGTATGCACACTTAAGTTGGTATGTGGTGTAGAGCTACGATCTATTGGGAAAACCAGTCCGGAAGGAAGCTTTGGGGGTATGCGGTGAGTCTGTGCCGTATGTACATACAGTACCAGGTTACGGTATGTATACTGTACGGAGGTACCTCCGTACGGACCTTGGTCAAACCCCTGAATAATCTGTAAGACGACTCGGACGACCACCCCCACGGTCAAGGGGCGTTCCGACGTCATGGCGTGGCTCCCAGCAGGGGCCGGGAATCGGACCAAGACTTTGGAGCAGGCGGCCTCCCAACAGAGCTCAATCTCACCGGAAGAGGATTTCCATCGTCATGCCCAAGCTACTCTCCAACTAGTCGATCTACACCAGAAGACGGTGTCGTTCTTTTGGCTGACGAAGACTGCAGACTCGCGCACACCGGCACTAGACATGCTGCCTGATCCTTCATTACCACCCTCCTTTCCACACACTTGTGCCGCTCGAGTGCCGCTAACACAGGACTGTGTCGATGAGAGCACTGGCATTGCAAATCATGTTTCTTGTTTGGATCCGAAGTTGGATGGGCGGGCGTACTTGGCGTATGTCGATGAAGCTGCAGGTCCCAGCACGCGTGACATTTTGCACACGACAGATTCCCGGATACATTCTTCCCCGCATCAAGCTGAACACCTTCCCCGCCATGGATGCGCTTGTTGTGGGAGCAAGGACGCGTGAGACTCGACGGGCAACACTGATCATGAACTGCTGCTGTTTTTGCCGTCTCAGAATGCTCGTGCGCTCGGTTGCCTTGGATTGCACTCCCACTGCGATGGGCAGCAGGGACATGGCGAAGTCTCGAGGTAGGATTTCACTGTTGGGTAAAATACCTCCGTACTAAGGTAGGCATTCGAACCTGACCGTGCAAGAAATGGATGCAAGATGCGGAATATGCCCGCAAGCTCACAGTCGAAAGATTGTGGACAGCATCAAAAGGAAGTTGGATGACAATAAGAAAAACAAGGCCAAAAAGATGTAGAGGTAGAGGTAGAGGTCGATTGTCCAAACTCTGAGCCTTGGCGAGATTGACATGTCAACAGAAATAGTATCATCCCAGAAACTGCTTACTTAGTTCGAACGAAGCAAAGGATGGTTACCTAAGTTACACACATTGTGGCTTGCTCGAGGGACCTCAAACACAGAATGTCGCAGACAGTCCGAGTCGGGTAATTGGAAGGAAGAGGCAAAGTAAAGGCCACTTGTTTTTTTTTGTTCGCATTTCGGAAAACATCACCGGAGCTTTTCATCCTTGTGGCTAATAGACATCGACAATCCCCCGTCCGTTTCTCACCACTACCGAGTACTGACGATAACCCTCCTTTCCCAATCCCCGTCGCTAAACCATTCCGAATCCAAAAGCGCCAGCCATGGCTGTAGATCTCTACACCCTCAACCTTGTCCTCCTCCTAACCCTATGCGCATCGCTCTTCCTCATCCAGCACCAGCACCGCAGCCGCAGCAAAACCTCCGAAACCAGCACACCAAGTACTACTACCACTACTAGTAGTCATAGTAACAACACCCGCAAAGAGCAAGATGGACGCAACAACCCAAAGGAGCAGCCCAAGCAGCAGCACAGACACAAGTACACATACAACGCCACCCCGTTCCTGACCGCCTACGCCCTGGCAGCCGCCTCGGACTGGTTGCAGGGCGCCTACCTGTACGCCCTGTACCGCGACGAGCACCACGTGAAGCCCGCCGTGATCCCCCTGCTGTTCGCGACGGGCTTTGTCGCCTCAGCCGTGAGCGGCGCCTTTATCGGCTCGTGGGCCGACCGGTACGGCCGGAAGCGGGCCTGCATGGGGTTTTGTGCAGTCTACGCCCTCTCGTGTTTCTTCACCACCACCACTACTAGTATTGCTCCCTGGTTCGGAGGAGTAGGGCTGGCTGGGTTGGTGCTCGGCCGGGTGCTGGGCGGGGTCGGGACGGGCTTGTTGTTTTGTGCGTTTGACAGCTGGTTTGTCGGCGATTTGCGTGTGCAAGTGCAGTCACTGTCTGCTGGGATGGCGCGGGGTGCGAAAGGGGAGAGGGTTGATGGTGGTGATGGCGGTGCTGGTGAGGGATTGGGGGACGGCGAGGAAGAGGAGATGGGCAGGGTATTTGGCATGATGAGCAGTCTAAATAGCCTCGTGGCAATCGTCTGCGGCGTAGCCAGCGAGGCCATAGTTGGGTTGACGGGGACGAGGAAGGCGCCGTTTTGGGCGGCTATAGGGGTGCTGGGCCTGGCTGCGGTGGTGATTGCGGCGAGCTGGGTGAGTTTCCGTATCCCGGGCTTGCTTCCCCACTTGGTGGAAAAGGGGGGAGGGGTGATCGGGTCGTTGATCGGTGAAAAGGGGCTATCGCTAAATGTGACCAGGAAGAAAACTACGGCCAGAAAGGCGGAGAGCAAGCCGGCAAAAAGAAGGACAACACAGCAAAGAACAAGCTGTGGACTATTCTATCCAATCCACGGGTTCTCGCCCTGGGCGCCGCCTCAACCGTTTTTGAAGGATCTATGTACCTGTTCGTCTTCTTCTGGACACCGGCTCTCAAGTCGGTACACTCCTCCCAGGGCGAGCTTCCTTACGGCATCATCTTCTCCAGCTTTATGGCCGCCACCCTCGCTTCATCTCTGGCCTTCAACATGATTACCGAGTGGCGGCTGATAGACCATTCCAGCTTACTCGTGGCCATCATGGGTACCTCAGCCGTCTGCTTCTTGCTGTCGAGCAGTCCCCTTTCCGAGCAGTCCGCCTTCTGGGTCTTCTGCTTTTTTGAGGCTGCCGTGGGCATGTACTGGCCGTGCATGGGCTTTCTGAAAGGGAAGCTCATTGAAGACGGAGTCCGCGCTCAGGTGTATGCGATGTTGAGGATACCCCTGAATATCTTTGTGGTTGTGTCGCTGTTGTTTACCGGGGGCGGTGACACCTACGGGAGAGTGTTTTTGGTCTGCTCTACTCTGTTGCTAGCTTCAACCGGGACACTGTGGGCTCTGATGGAGCACTGACCTAGAGAAGGGGGAATCCTGGGTCCCCTTGGGAAGGGATCTTAAGTATTGTGGTTGCTGACATGATCTTCATTCCTCAATGGGTAAACAGTGAACTCAAAAGTCAACACTCATTCGGCGTTTCCAATTATTGTACCACGCGAACTGATGTCAAGGCTAACTCTATGACACTACTGATGCTGGTTCAATCTCTAAGCCTAAGAGAGTACTGCTACTAGGTAAGGAAAACTCGGGGGAGTGCTTCCGCAGAACCACACATCGACATCTCTACAAAGAGGCACCTCAGTCATCACCCCCTGACAGATCCAACCTGAAAGTGGTTGTCGGCCGCACTGGCAGCCCCGCCTTCTCGTAGGCCATATCGATCATTTTCATCTGGTTGATGCTGTCCTCGCCACTGACCCAGACGCCCGTCCCATCGCGTCCACGCACGCGGTTGACGAACTCATCGAGCTGGTACTTGTACGACATCCAGTACGGCTCCGAATCCCGGTCAATCCCCGCCTCCCGCAAGGTATACGCTTTCTTTGTCCCCCGCTCCACCCACCTCTTGACCACCGTACCATCCGCCTTGTTGCGCACAATGTACCAATCGTCGACGTCGATCCGGTGCCAGATGCATCCCCAGATGTAATTGCTCATTCTCACTTCCCTGGTCATGACCTTTTCCTGCTCCTCAGGCAGACTCTCGTCCGGCAGCACCATTTCCCGGTGCATGACGCTGGCGTGCCCCATCGGCGCTCCACGCTCGGGATCGTCTGGCGCCTCACTAGCCCAAGCTTCCTCCTCAAACAACGAGGTTCGCAGCGTCCACCCCATGGTGCCTTTTAGGACCTCCGCAGCCCTCCCTACACCTCCGTTCGGAAACAGCCAGGTTGCGTCGTAGCCGTAATCGCAGAGCTCGTCGGACGGCGGAAGCATCCTCTTCACCTTGCAGCTCGTGCACTGTAAGGGCTCGGCGCCGAAGATATCCCTGAGGAGCGAGATGGAATACGTCAGGTCCATGAGCGCGCCCCCTGACACTTCATAACGGAATTGGAGATCCTTCTTGTCAGTGAAGGATTGGGGAACGTTCATGGTAACCTTTGCACGGGTGACGTTTGGCTTGTCAAGGAGGGCCAGGAAGGCCGTCCAATAGGGCTCAAAGCGGTAGTGGAAGGCCTCGAGCAGGACAGGAGCGTTTGGGGCCCGGAGCAGGGGGGAGCGGAAAAGCAGCTCGGCTTCGGTGGCGTTGGAGACAGACGGCTTTTCGAGAAGCACGTGTTTCCCAGCGGCGAGGGAACGCAGGGCCCATTCCAGATGGAGGTCATTTGAGAGGGTGATGTAGACGGCGTCGATAGAGGGGTCCTGGATTAGGTCTTGGTACGTCAGCTGGGTTAGACTCACTCCAGGTTGAAGGGAACAATGTGGGTCTACCCACCAAGGTAGCTCTCAAACACCTTGGGAATACCGTGTTCTTTGGCAAATTCCTCAGCTTTTGTCTTGTCCCGAGCAGCAACAGCCTCGACGGTTACTTCAGGGTGAAGGCTTGCAGGGCGGATCAGAGTCGTCAACCTGCACAGCGCGTGAGCTCTGGGACACAGCAGCACGGAACGAGACGCACGCGATGTTGCCCACTCCCAGGATGCCAAATTTGAGTGGAGTTTCCGACTTGACGGGCCCGTGTGGTGGTGTCAAGATTTGCCAGTTACGCTTGAAGAACCCGGGCTGCTCCATTGCGGGAGTATGTCCCAAAAGGGGTGCTGAAGTTGCGGTTCCCAGAGACTACGGTATGCAGCGAAACAGCCAGGATAGTGATCAGTTCGGGTATTCTAAGAAGTACCGGTAGACAGGGTTAAGAATGCTGGGTTCTGTCTTTGGAACGACTCGGGAGGTAGGTAACAGGAGTGAATTCTTATTAGGAGTTGGGGAGAATGATGTAGGAGACGAGCGGCCGTGGTCAGCCATGACCAGCGGCAGCTGCGCAGCTGCTGTCGAGTTCAAGACGCGGCGGGTCCCTTCCCTGTAGAAGAGGATGCTTCCTTGGGCAAGAGCAACCTAGAGGATGAGCTGATATGTGTGGAGAAGGCTTAAACGGCATGATGGCTTAAGGAAGCTGTGCCTGACCATCATCTATCCAGGATTCCACACGCCATTTTGAAGGACAGATCAGCCAGAGTCATTAACGGACCCGACGCGGATCCATCCAGGTAAACTTTCTTATAATCCTAACATACAGTATACACATGCATTGTGCATAAATAGTCTGCGGTAGGTATATCGGCCACGCATCACCGTGGCACCACACTGACAACCTCCGCCGCTCAGTTCGTCCATGAACCAGACATAGGTATTCCGACAACCTGTGCAGACACTACACTGAGCCCATATAACCAGCCCCGCCCCAAGTAAATTCGCGCTCCCGCTCCACCCTCACCCCTGACGCTTGATAACTCGATGCCTCCAGCTGCTCCTTGCGCTGAGCGGGTTCAAAACCCCCCCAAAATGGCTGCCGCAACATGCGAAAGAAGATTCAGGACAAAGTGTCGTTAGGAAACAAGCAGAATGCCGGCCCAAGTCATCAACGCCCACGCCGAAGTAATGCCTGAAATATGGGCCTCATGGGCCAGATCAACCACCAATGCGATGCCGCTAGATGCCGCTAGATGTGGAAGCTGCCGGTCCTGGGTTACAAGCCATAAGGCAGAGGAGGCGGAGAAAAACAGCAAGGTATATCCCAGGGTATGCGAAGGAGCAGACCAAGAGCACCAAGCGGGAGCTCCCTAATGCTTCTGACCAAAGAAGCAGGGAACGCTGGCAGTATATAGCGCCAGGGTGATCAAAAAGAATCGAGCGAGGCGGGATCATCGAGACCGAAGGTGGCTTTATTGGTAATCACAATAGTTTCGGGGAGCCCGCTCGAGCTGACACAGAAGTGCATCCAGCTGCGCCCAATTCTCGTCATTTTCCGCGAACCTGCGATGCTTGCGGGAGATGATGTGCTGTGATACTGTTAGCTGACTAATGTTACACGAGGATTGATATCAACCAACCTCGTCAAAGTCCGCAAACTTGTCCTGGCAGTTTTCGCAGTAACCGGGCTTAGGATCGCGCTTCTTCTGCTTGGGCTTAGCGGCAGCGACAGTTGTGGTCCTCTGCAGCGTTTCTCGATGTCTGGCGGCCGCCTCTTCATCGACTGTGCTGAGTTTCTGTTGCACAACTCTGCTGGCGCTGGCAGATCGGGGATTCATGGTGCTGTCGTGGCTCATCTCGGCCATTCGTCGAGAGCTGAGATCTTGGGATAATGCCGGCGTGCTGGCCTTTTGCAGAATAACTTTCCGCTGAAGGCCGTGTATCTCCTTACTCGTGCCTGCCTTCGCTCCTAAACCGCCGGTGGTGGATGATATCATCTGTGATCGGATCGCAGACGTAACATTGGATGGCTGCACTCCGGATGCCACAGGCTCGCCGGCCACGAAGCGGCCCACTTTTGCATGGCTCATAAAGGCATTCTGCGTGCGGAACTCCAGTGACGGCGGATTCGAGACCCTGGACCTGTCAAAAGGCTCAGTGGCACGCACATTCGGGGCTCCTTGATTGTTCCCATCCTCCATCTGCGCGAGAGTGCGCTTGCTCGCGGTAGGCTTTGGCTGCACCGTTGGTTTATCAGCGGGCTTCGTTTTCGGCGGGCCAGTGTCTTCACCCTCTTTGACAGCTCGGCCCCTGGCTCGTGTCTCCTCCCGGTTACCCCTTTCTGGAAGATCGGGATCCTCCAAAACAAAGGGGCACCGGCCCTGCGACACGATGCGGAACTGCGGCCACTCTCCATCTTTGGAGTCGGACACCTTTGGATATTCCCGGACCATAATGGGCTTTGTCTTCTCTTCAATGTCGTACACATAGATATAGGGCCCCTTGAAGTAGTAGAGGTCCTTGTTTGAGACCGTAGGGTCACGATCAGAGGGACCGTGAACACGCTCATTGTGCAGAAGCTGCAGAAGATTGGATTTCTCGCTGGCTTTGCTGGCGTTCTGTACGTTGTCACGACCAAGACCTAACGCAGCCCGCACATATGGATCCGGCTCCAATGCCATTTCCAGGATCTTCTGGAGCTTTTCCAGGGACCATATCCTTTTGCCCATGTCGCGAGCGCGGTGTAAGACATCCGTGCTGCGTGCTTTGGGCCGCTTGATGGCGTCATCCTGATCATGGGCCGGCACCCTTCGTGACGAAGGCGTATCGTACACTAGCTTTCGCCTAGCAGAGCTTGTGCTCGATGTAGTCAAATCCCTGGTGCGGTTCAAAAGCGAAGGATCAATTGTCTGGGGTTGTTCTGATTGCGTGACGGCAGAAGCCTCATCCTGATCCTGCGGCGCTTTCTCCGAGGGAATTGGCCGGGTCGTGACGACATGGGTGATATCAATTGAGAAGAACTTCTCCTCGCGCTGTGGGATGTATCGGTAAGCCCATGAACTTGAGTAGCAAGACACGCTCAATTCTACTCACAGCACCGAGCCTGCCAACTTGCTTCGCAAGCTTTGAGCGAACATCATCCGGTATGCTCTCGAAGTAGAACACCATCTTGGGGAACCTGGCGCGGATCTGAGTATGCCATTGGCGTAGGTTCATGAGCTCCTCCTCGGTTGGCTTATACACGGTGCTTTGCGACGGTCGTTGTGTCGTGCTAGCAGTAGTGCCGGCGCCTACTGTTGCTCGGGAAGCGACTCGGTGAACAATGGTCCTGGTAGTTTTGGTCCGCGTCGGCGAGGCCACAGAACGCTCGATCATCTGACGCTTGGCCGGCGGAGGTTGGCCATAGGGCTCTTCTCGCAGCATATCTGCATGAGACCGGCTCTTCTTGGTGCCCTGGAGGGCAGCCGTAGAGGCTCGCATTGGCGAATTGGCGACATTTTGGTTGCTGGACAGGGGTATCCTCCTCGTAGACATGGTAGAGAGGGGTGCTGGGGCTGGAAATACAGATGCTGCCATATAAGTGCCCAGTCACCTTGCGACACCGGTTGATCTAGGGGGACCGGGCAAATGTGCGACGTGGATGGCGGATGGCTCTATGAAGGACGGGAGGGAGGACGGGAAGATGGAGGGGTCGGGAGGCGGCAGCAGCGACTTAGCCACACACAGCGCACGCGAGCTTGTGCACCAAAACGCGTCTCGACGCTGGAGCGGTTTCGCGGCGCAGGGCACTGAGGAACAGGGAGATCGAACGTCGGCCGTACCACGCACAATGCCCAATTGCTCAGCACCCACCGGACAGAACTTTGTCGCGCATAACAGGAGAGGTCAAACAGAGAGTTGTGTAGAAAGGGACAGGAGTGGTGCTAGGGCCCCAGAAGGCTTTTTGGTGGTGTGCGGGTCGCGCAGAGCTCAAAGAACCACGAGAACCACAGCCCAGCTCCAGCGGCTATTCCTGCTTTGGGGACCAACACAACAAACTAGGCTCCACTGACGCGGTTGCCAGCTGCTTAATCTTGTCGCTCACAGCAACGCCCCCCAATTGGAACCTATGACGCTTGCTGCCACTGGCAGCGGGGCTTGGCACTTGGCAGAGTGTAACTTCCATTGTGAAAATCGAACATGCAGTGGTTGAAGTTGTAGACAGATATTCACCATTTTTCTTGATGTACGGAGTTTAAAGTAACCCCTTCAACTCGCAACTAAGGCCATTTCCCCTAGTGCAGAGCAAGTTGCAGCTATGACAATATAACAACAAGTATAGCATTGAATCGTGACTATAAATTAGGGCGGATCGAAGTACTTCCCTACCTACCCTCCAAGATGTGCTAAGCTTCAACTCCCACGACACGAATTCATGATTCACCATCCATTCACAGCATGAGCGTCCCACGAGCCGCCTTACGGCAATTACACCGCCGTATCCGAGCGCCAACGAATTCAGTGCTAGGGAGAACAAGGATTCGGAATTATACATCAGCACCTTCACCGTCGACAATCTCGGCAGCCGAGCTAGTGTTTGGCCAGCCAGTTCACGAAACTCACCCTCACATTCTCAAGGCCGGTGAAAGTATGCACTGTTCACGGCCACCATCGGATCACACGGACACCGGCTGAAAAGGAACCTCTAGTAACCCCCGGTATCACAGCCCAAGAATATGCGGATCGCCGCGCCAAACTCGCTTTCAGCCTGCCGACGGGTGCTGTCGCCGTCTTGGCCTCGGCTGAGGTCAAGTACCGCTCCGGCGCCGTCTTCTTCCCCTTCCGTCAGGAGTCCAACTTTCTATACCTCACCGGATTCTGCGAGCCGAACTCTCTCGCCGTAATTCGCAAGACAGGCCCCTCGCTGGGCGACTACACCTTCCACCTCTTCTGCCGGCCCAAGGACCCCATCGCAGAGCAGTGGTCAGGACCCTGGAGCGGGCTACGGGCAGCCGAGGACGTCTTCAACGCCGATGAAGCAGGCGACATCTACAAAATCACCTCCCTCCTCCCCCGTCTACTCCGCGATGCCAGCCGTGTGTACACCGACATCCCGCTCCCCGGGGACGGCAGCGGTACCACCACCGCCAGCGGCAGCATCACCAGCATCACCCACAACCTGTCCTCGGCACTGAGCTTTGTCCTCCGCTCTCTGCCCATCTCGCTCTCCACGTCGCCGCTCCAACCACTAGTCAACACCCTCCGAGCCATCAAATCTCCCGCCGAGATCGCCGCCATGCGGCACGCGGGGCGCGTGTCAGGGCGGGCGATCACGTCGGCGATGCGGCGGGCCTGGACATCCGAGACGGAGCTGCACGCCTACCTTTCGCATGCCTTCACGCAGGAGGGGTGTTCGGGGGAGGCGTACGTGCCCGTGGTGGCGGGCGGGCGGCGGGGCCGCATGATCCACTACGTGCACAACACGGCGCTGCTGCGTGAGGGGGAGACGGTGCTCGTCGACGCTGGCGGCGAGTACGGCTTCTACGTGACCGACATCACGCGCACCTGGCCCGTCAGCGGCCGCTTCACTCCGGCGCAACGCGACCTGTACACCGCCGTCCTGCGCGTGCAGCGCGCCTGCGTCGCCCTCTGCCGCGCCAGCGCCGGCCTCTCGCTCGACGAGATTCACCGCGTCGCCGAGACCGCCCTGGCCGAGGAGCTCACCGCGCTGGGCTTTGATATGAACCAGCGCAGCGGCGGCGGCGCCGACGTCATGGGCGTCTTGTTCCCGCACCATGTCGGGCATTATGTGGGGCTGGACGTGCATGATGTGCCGGGCTATGGGCGGGGCGTCCCGCTGCGGCCCGGACATTGCGTGACCATTGAACCGGGCGTGTACGTGCCCGACAACGAGTTCTTTCCGCCCCACTTCCGGGGCATGGCGGTGAGGATAGAGGATAGCGTGTGCGTCGACGAAGATGGGCCGATTGTCCTGACTACCGAGGCGGTCAAGGAGGTGGAGGATATCGAGGCGCTGAGATAGTGAGCGTTTTCTCGTCTGTATTGTACAATCATCGTGTTATTACTAGTACTTCTGTGAGGAAAAACGCTGCCAGATGATGCATTTGACTGGTACCTCGCCTATTGCCACACAACCGTCACTGCTTTTATGAAGCCTTTTCTTTCGCTCCATCTGCCTCTATCAATTCCCTGTATGAGACATGCATCGCATCACCACCGAGGGAACCACTAGTGTCTATAGAGCGGAGAAGATATATGACTTAGATATTCGCTTCCGTTTTTCCTTTTCCTGAGCCAATCAACACCAACTGCATTTCTAGGGAGCTTCCGCAGAAATGGAGATGTGAGATGCGATTTTTCTCGTCAGGTATGATTCCACCTGAAATCCCCTTAGCATCATGCGTTTCCCACGGAAATGTAATAAGGTAGGTAAACCTCGGCGCTAATAAGATTTTCGAACGGGCCTTGGAACCGGATCTGAATATCGAGGCGTTTCGGTAAGTAGTCGCGGTAAAATTGAAGCACCCAGAAAGGAATGCGATTGAAGAGAGATATGTACAAGAGATGCGCCGAGGGAGGCTCAAGGCTAACAGAACCCTCTGGGATCGAACAAGGTCGTGCTGTAGGTCGGCATGGTGTATTGTGACCGTGCTGTCGCGTTGAGAAGTTGTTCAAATGCCTGGAGTCTCCGTGAGAGCTCTCGATGTTCCTGTGCGATCTGTTTGTTGCGCCGCTCGAGCCAGTGTATATACTCGGTTGCTTTTGTGAGGACCGTCCCCTAGAACCTCGTTAGACATTTTTGCTAAGCCAAAAAGGGTGTCCAAACAACACACCTTGCTGGCTTTGGGCGCCCTAGACGGCTGTGTCCCATCTTCCTCGCCGCCGTTCTCTGAAATAGTTCTGAGGGAAGGGATCGCATCCCTCAGCTCGGATATCTTGTCCTTCAGATTTGTCCGATACTTGCGCTCAATATCGTTATGTGCCGTCCGATCTCCCGTCTTCGGTTTCTCCTTGCCTTTTTCACTCATGCTTCCTTGCCGTTTCGGAGGATTAGGCCCTGCCGGACGGGGATGCGCTGTTGGTGCCTGCGGTGGTGATACAGGCTTCGGCCCCTGAGTCGTGCTGCAGCTGCTCCCTAAGCCGGCTCCAAACACCGGATTCACCCCCGGACTTAGCCCGCCAAAATTCGAACTTATACTTGCTCCAAGTCCTCCCATACTTGGCCCAGGGTTCATGGCAATGGCGATTAGTCTCCTCTGTTCAGCCTCGTCTAGGGCTGGACTGTGTAGACCGGTCAGCGAGTCTAAACGTCCGCCTGGCTGCGGTCTTTCCCAGCTTAGCGGCGTTGAATAAAGACCTTCCCGCGGTGGGACCTCCTGTGGTGGTGCGGAGTCAATCTTAGAAAGGTGGTCGGCGAGGTTGAGCGACGAGAATCCCTCGTCGTCATCCGATAGCGCATTGTCCAGCGCACTATCGTCAACAACTTCCTCCTTTGTCAGTGGCGGAGGCTGGGGGGCGGGATTCGTGCGTCTCGAAACATGTCAGCCACGGTTTCGGCTGTCATAGCACAGCAAGGGGCCTGAAGACGAATTCTTTACCGCGGAGCTGCACTCACCGGCGTGCCGTGGGGGATTTGTCCTTCCCTTCGACATCTGGCCTGGGCGCCTCCATACCTTCAGGTATGCTGCCAAGACTATCGTCCTTGTCGAAATCGATCCAATAATCAACAGAATCAAGAGGAGTTGAATCTGTACTTAATCGAGACCGTTTCCTCTCGTGTCCTTCCCTCTTTCTTGGTGCGCGAGCGGGTAGAACGGGCCTATGCTGGCCGCCATGTGCCGAGGGGCGTGATGCCGAAGATAAATTGGGTGACATACTTGTCAACCCGCTCAAGGGAGACGGGTGGATGGCCGAATCTAGGGATAGAGGCGTGGCAACTGTCGACGGCGACACAGCAAGGCCGCCGTCAGCATTTAGCCCTGATGTATCCCATATTGAGGATGCCGGGGCTGACGACGCCGACAAGAAGGCTTGGTCGACGGGATTAACTGTCTGTATAACGTGAGAAAGAGCACGCGGCCACTCCACTTAGGGGTGGCCATACCTGACTATTGGGCATGGAAAAGAATTCGAGATGTCTGAACGGGTCTGGATCCATGACTGCCTATGCGCATGCCGCCTGGTGTGAATCTAGTGCGAGCCAATGGGCGCGACGGCAATATTCTCGAGGGTTCAAGGTTTCCGGCCGCCGCGGCTTTCCGCATCCAAGTGAAGCAAAGGAAGGAGATCGACCACTACGCGCCGCTCTGCTACGAGCACACCGAGACCCGGGATATGTCGAGGGAGGCTACCAAGTTGCCGCCAATTAGGGGTCACAACCCAACCCCTAACAATGTTCCCAAATCGAGCAGGACTCTGAGAGAGACCGTCGGCCAATTGTTGCCTGACGCCGTTTGGCAACAGTGTTGATGTCCGAGCCGAGGATCAGGGGTTTTCCAGGCAGTGGCCGCAGGTCTATGTTCCTAAGAGGACGGTTGCATATTACAGAAAACGCTGGGGAACAGAACGGCCAGCAACCAAGAGATGTAGGGTGATGATCGAGGATTGTCTGATCAAACCGGCCTGAGCACTATTGAGAAGCTGAGAGACGGAGGATGCACAATGCAGAGCCTAGTCCCGGGTTGGACAGCCAAGGAGGTTTGCTAACCGGAAAACTTAGGACAGACCGACAGACGGGGTGGCAGAGAGCGAGATATTATCGTGGTACTGTACACTGCGAGCGAACGTGGTCCTGCAACGCTGCAGCAGGACCTGGGACCGTAAGATGGGGCAGGAGACGTGATACACAAACGAAGGCGAAGAAGAAGGTGGGTACCGGCCGGAGAGGCGAGAAAGAAAGATGGGGACAAAATTGTCCACGGACGTCGTGATGCTGAGTCCCGCAGACCAGAGGCTCCGGCAAAATCAAGTGCACAAACGGCTCGAGATGTTGGGAAGGTAAGGTAAAGGTACACAGTGGGTGAGAGGAGAGACAACCCAAAGCCAAAGTGGTTGAAGATTAACAGGACACCCGTGTCTTGAGCAGGAACAGCAATACGCAAATACTCTTGAGAGGCAGCTGCAGACCACCTAGCATAACCCAATTCAGGGACCTTATTGAATCCCCAGGGAAGGTATCGTGCCGCTGAGCCCACAAACAGTATGTATTGTACAGTACCTAACAGTTTCCTTCTGGCAATGGCTTGTGTAGGTCGTTGGGGGGGATGGGACCCGAGGACAGCAAGTGCTGCTGACCCAAGAGGCAAGCCGATTGGACTGGTGCCGCTCAGAAATTGTCGCGATGGCCTGACTTTTACCTTGGGAAATGCACTCGAAAACGGCCTCCAGGGCAGGTCGTGCCCGGAGGCCAATCAGGGTCTTTGGTGCTCTGACGCAAAGCTTTCGATTTTGGGCCCATTTGCAGTCGAAATCATGCCACTTTTGCCTGGGGGAAAGGCTAGCGAGGGTCCAGCTCCGCAGGCCAAGGCGGCAGTGACTGCTGGAGACACGCGCTGTGATTGGGCTGTAGCCGTCAGCCTTACAGATTCGCCCAGAACCCTGAAGTCTAGGCCTTGCAGGGAAGAGCCGGGTTTTCTCATTTTCCGCTAGAAAGCACATGCTTGGAGCTGACCTCGTTCCCGGCAGGTTCCCAGAGCATACTAGTATGATTTGGCTACACAGACCAGTCCGGATAATAAGTTCTAATGACCGTCGACCGACTCTACATCAAGAAGATTTCTGCACTAGAGAGTTTACCATGTCAAGACGCCATTTCCACAGAGGATTGAGCTCGAGACTGGCTCTGTGATTGCGACACTCGCGAGATGGAGGATGCGTGAGGGACCCTAACCCTGATATCAGAGCCGTACAGTGTGGACCCCGACACGAAATGGTTCAAGTTGTAATCGCGGGGTTCCATATCGTCTGCGGTCACACCCGCTCCGGCTCGGCGCTACATACCTTAGCTTCGAAGCTTCGCTCAAGAGCGGACTGCAACCTTAATATCACGGTGGCAGCAGGAAGACGTTGTTAGCCGTGGTTAGCCATCTCTCCTCCGCGGTGTTGGTCCTCCGTCTGCAATTTCAAAAGCACCACCCAGGTCCCGACAAACCAAATGGCATCCTCAGCTCAGCCAAACACGGCTGCCTCGCCGGGCGCGCCGTTGCCGTCGTCAGACAGCTCGCCGCCCGCATCCCCCGTTCTCGAGGGCCGATACTCTCCAGATCTGCCCCTCACGATGAATGCGTCCACCGTCTTGATGGCACTGCCTCGTGATGCCTCAGCCGCTCTCGCCGCTGCTGGAGCCTTCCCGCAGGAGAAGATCGTGGTGCGCTTCAAGCCCGTGGGCTCGGCGCCTCCGATACCGCGGGAGCTGGTCAAGGTCGCCAGCGAACATAAATTTGACTTTGTTGTGAACTATATGAGAAAAGCTCTCAAACTCACCGAGGCTGAGAGTGTGTTTCTCTATGTGAACAGCGCCTTCGCCCCAGCACTTGATGAGGTCGTTGGCAATCTATGGAGGGTGTGTTCACCCCGACTCTGGAAGAAGTCCGGCTGCTGACAGCCTACACCAGTGTTTCAAGGACTCAAACAACCACCTCAATGTCTCATACTCCATTACCCCGGCATTTGGGTAGCGAGCCACCGGTTGCCTCACCTTCTCTCAAGGGTCGGGATCTCGGCTGGGCCGTCAACGCTGTGACCGTCCTGATTTATGAGATGAATAAGACTAACATGATGGTATTCGCTAAAATGCTATCAGGATACCTCCTGCGCCGCTGCCTGCTCAGATACGAAACGCTTAGCCCATATGCACATGGCTCAGATTGCAGCCCGAGGATTTGACATTCAGGCTGACACGTCTTTGACGGTTTCGGTAAACGCCTCCAGCTCCTCCTTCGAGATGGGATATGTGTGTTCAGGGCCGGGGTATTGCCTGCTTTTCACTTCGTCGCGATAAGTTTCGATAGCCCTAAGGCTCTCTGACCAGACATCGCCGTACTTCTTAACGAACTTGGGGAGGAATCTACCAGGCGGGAAATTCCCCGTCATGTCGATCTGGACGAGGACTTGGCCGGCGCAACCATTACCAGCGCCAATGCCGATTGTCGGAATGGACAGCTTTCGAGTGATGATAGCAGCAACATCGGCAGGGACGGCTTCTACCACCACAGCAAAGCAACCCGCTTTCTGGACGGCGAGAGCATCCTCGAGCACTTTAGTCGCACTAGCCACCGTCTTCCCCTGGACGCGGAAGCCGCCGAGCGCATTTTGTCGCTGCGGGGTCAAGCCTACGTGACCCAGGACGGGTATGCCGGCGGCTGTGATCCTCTCGATGGTGGGGGCCATTTCCTTGCCTCCTTCCAACTTGACGCCCTGCACGCGACCCTCCTTAATGAACCGGATTGCCGTCTCCAGCGCTTGGGCAGGAGATATCTCATATGATCCCATGGGGAGATCGCCAATCTAGATGGGGGAGGTGGTTGGTAACTATAGAGAAGGAAGTTTTGGGGAGGGGTGTTTTGGGGGGATGGGCAGGGGGTGCGATGGCCGACGAGGAGATAGACTTACGGTAAAGGCAGCTTTGGTGGCGCGCGCGACGGACCTGCAGTGAAGCAGCATTTCCTCAAGCGTGACCTCGTTGGTATCCTCCATTCCCAAGGCGACCATGGCCAGACTGTCCCCAACCAGGATCATGTCCATGCCGGCAGCATCGGCGACATGAGCACTAGGGAAGTCGTGGGCCGTCAACATGGTTATTGGCTCACCCCTTTTGTGCATCGCCCGCAGGCTACCGACAGTGACCTTCTTCCTCGGATTTGTGGGCGGTGTGCCCATCGGCGAATGTGAGCTTCGTCTAGCCTGTTGATGTGCTATGAGCAAAGATCCGAGGACCCTTTGCGACGGTCGCGTGCTCTTCCCAACGAGGGCACACGACCTTACAAGTGGTGACAGGTACATGGGTACTTGACCTGCACAACGACCAGGGGTTAAGGGATGCGATGCAATACAAATCGAAAAATTGACGGAGTTCTAGAAAATGGGAGCTCTCTTGAAAAGTGAAAAGGAGAGAAAAAATTGACCGAATGGAACCCGCGATTGGGGCGTACTAAGCGCCATTTTATTCACCGGTCATGATGGTTTTTTCGGCGTAGAATTGAGTATCATGAACTGTCTTGGCTGGAGTATTTCCCAGCTTGACGGTTCCATTCTCAAAACGGATCAGGCCGGGCCCGCACTGCAGGTGACCTAACGTTCTGTTAGCCGATTTCGGATCTGATTGGCTGATTGGCTGCCTGTAATACATCTGGAGCCGAGGCACTGATCCGCCCTCCAGTCCGTCAACGCCAGCCTGATCAAAGGGCACTTGTCCCAGCATATCGGTATCTCTGATCACTTTCATCAGATAAGGTAAGTCCATATAGTATGTATCGAGGCTGGATGAACCAAGGCTGAGGCTCTCAGCTGTAGCTAAGGTAGATTCCTTCGCTAATTGGCTTGATCCAGTAACTTGAGTCTTTATGGAAGGTTCTCTCTACGAGACCATGAGAGCCCGGAAGTTGCGGGAGGGTGCAGCCGCCGACGCTCTAAAACTCGGCAGAGAGATGCCTCCGAGCCGCTTGCACCGTATCTTCTTTATCAGACAGTATATATGTCCACACGACATATATTTTCAGCTAGGTACAGTACCTAGTCCCCTCTCTCGGGCAGCCTAGCTTAGACTTCCAAGGTGGCAGCATCTGATACCCAAGGTATTCGGTGTCCCGCTTCATTCCGTGGCTACTCCGTGGACAGCTACATGTACCCCAACCTACTATGTATGTACCTAGTATCCGGATTAAGCAAGGGGCACAAAGAACCACCGATGAGTTCAGCTGCTTAACGCTACATCCAATGCATATAATGTACTGTATTTAAGCTTGCGTCATCGGCCCCTAACAGTACCTAAGTCGGGCACTAAATCAGTACCTGGTAGGTAGGGTCTTACTTGCAAGAACCACCCCCTGCTGTCCTGAACAGTGGAAGGTCTGGCTGCATATTGATCGGTCTCATGTAATGGCCGTGGTTTGTTCAACGCAGATTGATTGTTGGCGGCTTCGACAGTGCCTGGTTGCAACCCCGTCTTTGCATCGTTGGGTTGGGTGCCCTGAAACACCCGAAAACCAGTTGTCCCCAGCTGAGTGGTCTTGCTGTGGACCTTGGCTCCTTGCTCGGCATCTCCCCGGCTTTAGGTAACGCTACCTAATCAATCTGGCCAGGCCTTACCTTATCCGTCCTGACGTCGTGACTCGTGGACATTAAGGTGATCGCTTTCCCTCCCATCTACATTGAACGCCTGCATTCCCAGCACTCTCCAAGGCTTCAAACAGTCAGACATCAGGCAAAACGAAACACAAAATCCAGACCCTCACACATCCTTATCGCGGATACTGCCCAGGCACCTTGTTACCTTGCTTATCGGTCTTTCCGATAGAACACGACTTGCTGCAACCCCTCGTTCCGTTTGTCTCGGAATCTCCGCCCGCCGCCACCGCCTGCTGCTCTTCAACCAACCTCTCTCTGCTCTTTTATTACTTGCCAAACGCCTTCGACTCAGGCAAAGACTCCCACGAAAGTACTAAACATACCGAATCGTATCAGCGACCGTCAAGATGACGTCTCCCCGCCGCCGGATCGAGACAGATGTAGGATGATCATCTTCGCCGAAGGCCATGAATCCTAGACATTCGCTAATGCTGGAATTCGCATCTGGGTATAGGTCATGAAGATGTATGCTTTCTCTCTCGCAAGCTGCCCAGTTGCCCTCGACCGGTTCGCTAATCACCCCTGCAGGCTCATGAGCGACTACGAAGTGACCTTGGTCAACGATAACAGTATGTTGGATTCCAAGCTTGCGTGCCAAGTTAACCTGTGACTGACATAGTATTTTATTAGTGTGAGCCGAGCCACCACGTACATAGATAGATAGGATTTGGGCTAATCGGGCCTCCTCGACGCAGGCAAGAGTTCTACGTGCGATTCAAGGGACCTGCGGAAAGTCAGTTTTCTCCACTCCTTACTAAATCTTGCCGCTGCCAGCCATAGCGCCTTGCTGACTTAATGCGTGAAACGACACAGCTCCCTTCGAAGGCGGAGTTTGGAAGGTGCACGTCGAGTTGCCAGACCAGTACCCCTACAAGTCCCCGAGCATCGGCTTCGTTAACCGGATCTTCCACCCGAATATCGATGAACTGTAAGTAGGACAGATGAAGGCGGGCAAAAGAGGAGGCGGCGGTTTCACAGCTCACGCCTCTGCATTCCCTGGGCGGAACCCCAAGGAGATGCAGCTGAGGCCGGTTCCATGGAGGTGGAACAAAACGAATGGATGACTAAGAGGCTGGACTAGGTCGGGATCGGTTTGCCTGGACGTCATCAACCAGACGTGGTCGCCTATGTACGACATGATCAATATTTTCGAGGTCTTCCTTCCGCAGCTGCTGCGCTATCCGAACCCGTCCGACCCCCTGAACGGAGAGGCAGCCGCCTTGTTGATGAGGGAGCCTAAGAGTTATGACCAAAAAGTCAAGGGTGAGAAAGCTTAACGCGATCAATGTCAAAGTCGGCGTGGCGCTTGGCTGACGAAGTTGACTCAAATCTAGAATACGTCCAAAGGTATGCCAGTAAGGAGGCTGCGGACGAGGCCGGCGCCGAGAGCGAAGACGACGACGACCTCTCTTCGGTACCGAGCTATGACGACGACGACGAAGAACAGGCTGCGGGTCAGATGGACGACGTATGATAGCGTGAGCGAGACCGGAGGAGCATCTCCGGGGGTCACGGCATGGAAAGCGGTCAATACTTATCATACCTCATTTTTTCTAGCGATGGACTTGCATTTTTCTCATGGAGTTGTATATGGTGGGCTCTGGTGTTTGTGTTTTGTATCTACAAATTTCCCTTTCCTTGCTTCTCCCCTAACACAGCATCACTGGAGTGGACGGACCGATCAGGGGGTTGTTGGGCGTAAATTCATCTATGTGCCTTAGACCCCTTTTGTAGTGAAGTCCGAGTCAAACAACATTGGCTATGACTGTTGTTTGAGCGTAGTAATAGGCCAATTTCAGGTTGAATCAACTTTTATGTACTCAGTGTGTGGGTAACGTTATGATTGATGCTAGCGAGAGACAATGTACCAGATCAGGGGCTCTGTGAGGTGTGATGAGATTGTGAAGCGAGGAACAATGCGGCAATCGCCAGATTTCGGTAATTGAGGCAACATCATATGGGATGGAATAGAGTACAGAGGCAGAATCGTAGACTACAGCATGACTTTCAAGTGCCTGACGATGGGATGGAAGCGCCACGTCGAGGGGATGGCCCCTCATCCTATAGGATATTACTCTAGTCACCCGTCAACAGGCATCGGCTTAGACGGCTTAGCGCTTCGAGCAGCAATAATGTCTATAACGCTAATAACTGCCTAGACACACTCCAAACTCCGTAATGCATCCCAGGGGTATCACTAAGTATCCATTTTGCTTTTTTTAACAGTCCGGTCGTACAACCCATCACGACATGAAATAGCCAACAGTTTAGTCTGACTCTGACTCATAGCTCACCAAAGCTGTTGTGCCAGCAAGCGCTTTCGGTGAGTCTTTCCCAGACGCAGCAGACGGTGGAGGGTCGGGGGGTTCCTCTGCGGCTCTCTTCCTCTTCAGGCCCGGAAGCCGGGTGGGGCCTCTCGGCGTGCTCTCCCTGCTGCCAAAGTCAAGAAAAGGGTCTTTAGCGGCACGAGTGTTGATCACGATTTCTGAGACGAGATTCTCCTTCGTCCGGGATGCCGCAATCTCCTCTTTGAGCTTCGGCTGTCCCTTCGCCGGCTCGCCGCTTCCTGGCCCGTTCCGTTTTTTACCCCTCCGACCCGATTCTTCCATGAACAATGGCCTGGCTAGCGCCTTGTCGACACCGAGGCCGTCTCCATCCCCCACACTGCCATAATCAATCAGCGCTGCTCGCCTGGCATCTTCCTCCGCCTCAGGCAGCAGCTCAATACCCAGACTCATCTGATCCTTCAACTCCTCGGCTCTTGCCGCATCCTTCTCCCTCGCGTGCCTCCCGACCCGAAAAGCGTCCCTCAGCCGCCGATTCTGCGAGTACGGATCATCCCACTGCCTGTCTGCCACATCCTGCAACTCGCCTATCCTCCGGCCAGCCATCTCGAGCCGTTCGCGGTCGGCAATGGTCTTTTCCAGCTTCCCAAAGGCGCTCTCGCGCTGTTCTGCCCGCTCCCGCTCGGTGGCAATGACAAACCCCGCGCCACCGCTGCTGGGTATCAGGCTGTCCCCGTCCGCCTCGGCAGACCCGACATCCCGCCTCCTCCCGCCGGACACGACGACGAACTCGGAGTTCTTGGGGTCGGTGCGCACCTCGATCTCGCCGCCGCAGGCCGGGTGCCGCAGCTTGAAGGACCAGATGGGCGTGCTGTAGTAGCTCCCCGCGCGCCGCTTCTCGGCGTTGAACCGCACCCCTTGCCCGATCAGCGTCGGCTTGGGGCAGGTGGCGCACCACACGGCGAAGGGCATCTCGAAGCGCACGACCAAAATCCCCTGCGAGGCGAGCCTGGACGCGCGCGCGCCGAGCGGGTGCTTTTTGTGCAGCGCGTTGCCTGAGGTGACAAGCCCTTCGTGCTCGGGCGGGACGTAGCGTCCCATGTTGAAACCCTGCATTTTTGGGTAATGGAGGCCGGGCGATGCCGGCGGACGATGGTGATGGTGGTGGCGGGGATATTTTGGGAAGCTTCCCTTGCAACAAAGCCTCTGGAGATGTTCGAACTTGTAGCCCGCAACCCTTGGCTGGGCGGATAGCAGGTATAGCTTGTGCGATGATGCGTCCGCCCGCCCGCCGAACTGGGGTTTTTGCTTATTATCGTGGTTTGGATTCTTAGGTGGCTGTTGATGACAGTGGAGGCTTTCGTAAACGGTGTTACGTATCTTATGGTTACTTTGTAACTTACTTGAACTTTTGTGGACTCAGCGTTGGTGGCTTTGAGCGGTGTAATTTACATACACGCCCTTGTAACGTTAAGGGATGCACTACCTGACCTACCCCGTACAAAAGCCTAAGCTAAATTTTGGGTTAATTCGTAGGGAGGATTGGTACTGTAATTGCTGTAATTCCCCCGCGTTACACAGTGGCTAACGTCAATAATACCAACTTGGAGGTTACAGACCCACACTTTTCTTGGACATCACCGAAGATGTCGGGCTCTGCTCCCTCGTTGCCCTCTCTCAACTACAAAGTTGGCTACGGTAGTCTCAGGTGCTCAACCAGCCTTGCACTGTTCTCTATTCTGGAACCATACCTCTCCGCGATGTTACTGCAGTGAAGTAGATAACCAAGGTCTTCGTTCCTATTTTCCTTTTCCGATCTTCTCACATCTTTGTGGAGTCCCTATGTTCCCTTTATGATGTGTTCAAGAATGCCGTCTGGCTGTCACTGCACTATCTCACTGCACTATCTCACTTCTCATTCTCAAAAGCCACACTCATGGGTTTAGATAGGCGTCAGTTAGATTACAGCGTCAAGCTGTACACTGGTGATCAATTTAGGTAGCTAACGTGTTCATCCAGGAGACACTCTCTCCATGGGCAGTCAGGGACAACCAGTTGAGCGCCGCAATGCTACTTTCTTCCTCGAAGGTTGGTGGTAAGGTGGTGCTTGATAGCGCCACTTTGGATTTCCTCTCTTTCATGTGGGTTTAATGGCCCAGTTGGTTACCTTAGGCTGGCTGTCGATCGTCACCGTACACCGGCGCTTGAACCCGTCCCTGGTATACGACGGGGTTGGAGGTGGCCGAGTACCTATGGACCATTGGCAGCGGATACATCCGCATCGGCCGTTGCGTTGATCGGGTGCCTAATTCAAGCTCCGGATCGGCCATCTCGTTTGTTTACCCCCTTTTACCCGGAGATGCAACATGCTTCTTTTCCGTCTGCGGGGCCGCCTTAATACCCGACCCAGATCCGCGATGATGGCTCACTTAGTGTTGTGATACATAAGGTATGGTGAGGGTGCGCTGCTTCGCTGAGAATGCACCTGTTCGCGGGAATAATAAAGTATAAAGCAGAAATCGACCTAAGCAGGCCACACCATGTTTCCTGCTCGCGTGCTACTGGGGCTGTCTTTCTGCATGGTCCTGTCCATCAGCCATGCAGCTAATTCTACCTTCTACAATCCCATATTTCCAGGCTTTTACCCAGACCCCAGCTGCATTCATGTCCCTGAGCGCGACAATACCTTCTTCTGTGCCTCATCAAGTTTCAATGCCTTTCCCGGTATCCCAATCCACGCCAGCAAGGACCTGCAGAATTGGAAGTTGATAGGTCATGTCTTGAACCGGAGAGAGCAGCTGCCTCGACTAGCCGAGACCAACAGGTCGACGAGGTGATGAGACATGAGCTTTGTGGGCTACTTATGTCGGTTGGCTGACTGCTGGACAGCGGCATATGGGCACCCACCCTCCGCTTTCATGACGAGACCTTCTGGCTGGTCACCACGCTGGTCGATGATGATCGCCCCCAGGCCGACTCCTCCAGATGGGATAATGTGCGGTTACTGCCCTGCTGAAGTCAGGAAGCTGTAGACTGACGTCTTCACGGCAGATTATCTTCAAGGGCAAAGACCCCTATAATCCAGCCTCGTGGTCGAATGCTGTCCACTTCAACTTCACTGGATATGATACAGAGCCCTTCTGGGACGTGGACGGAAAGACGTACATCAACGGTGCGCACGCCTGGCAGGTCGGGTTGGTGCTCCTTTCACCCCTATTTTTATGACACAGACTCACCCCTGGAATAAGGCCGTATATACAGCAGGCTGAGGCAGACCTCGATACCGGCGAAGTGGGCGAGTGGCGGGTGATCTGGAACGGGACGGGAGGCCTGGTAACTACTATGTGTTCGCCTGACCGTGAGCAACCACCGCTGACCTCACCGTATCAGGCTCCCGAAGGACCACATATATATCGTAAGGATGGGTGGTACTATCTTCTAGCCGCAGAAGGTGAGATTCTCACCTCTGAGAGCGCTTCCATACAAAGGAGCTAAAGGCCGTCGATCAGGCGGTACTGGGCTCGGCCACATGGTGACCATGGCCCGATCGAAGAACGTCTCCGGGCCTTATGAGTCTTATGCCCAAAATCCGGTCCTAACTAATGCGAACACCACGAGTTACTGTGAGATATGCTTCTTCGCTGGATTTAAGTGGACTAAGCTGACTGCCTTAAGTTCAAACTGTTGGCCATTCCGATCTATTCCAGGACGGGGCAGGAAACTGGTAAGAAATCCAACCAGCAGCCATGAAGGGGCACTGTATTGTACCCAGAAAAAGCAGTAACAAGTAGATTCGCAGGTGGGCTGTTGCCCTCTCAACACGCTCCGGGCCCGACTATCTGCACTACCCCATGGGTCGCGAAACCGTCATGACGCCGGTGAGCTGGCCCGAAGGCCAGTTCCCTACATTCACCCCGATCACAGGAAAAATGAGCGGTTGGGAGATGCCGCCCACAGCAACCGACATTCGCGGCGTAGGGTAAAGTCCGCCTACTTCTCATACTGCTGCCCTCCCTGCAGTCTCACCACTCTCTCACTAACCAACCTTCCCCCCTACGACACAGCCCCTTCGTGAACGACCCCAGGCCCGAACATCTCACCTTCGGCCCCAACACCATCCTCCCAGCGCACCTCATCCACTGGCGCTTCCCCCCGCGGGACGCCATGACCATCTCCCCGCCGTCCAGGCCCAACCACCTCCGGCTGAACCCATCTCGGCTGAACCTGACGGCCCTAAACGGCAACTATGCCGGGCCCGAGGGGCAGAGCTTCGTCGCGCGGCGCCAGCAGCACACACTGTTCGCGTTCAGCATCGACCTGGCCTTTTTCCCGTCCAGAGCCGACGAAGAAGCCGGCGTGACGGCCTTTTTGACGCAGAACCACCACCTCGATCTGGGCGTCGTGCTCCTCCCTCGCAACGCGAGCACCATGGACGCCCTGCCGGGATACCGTCCCGCTGAGACTGGGGATGGGGATGAGGACGAGGAGGAGGAGTTGGTGCCCATGGCGCGGTTCCGAGGGGAGTCGTACGTGCCGGTGCCCAAGCCGGTCGTGGTGCCCCTGCCTGTGGAGGCATGGTGGCCGGCTAGAACTAATACTACCAGTGGTGGTAGTAAAAGTGGAGGGCGGGAGCTGACGGTGACGCTGGAGATCAAGGCTGCTAACGCGACGCATTACTCGTTCAGCGTCGGTCCTGCCGGGAGGAGGTCAGCTATGCAGACCGTTCTGTATGCTTCCAATGAGGCAGTTAGTTGGGGGTTCACGGGTGAGTTTGTGTTCTGTGTTGCGGGGTGCGTCTCTAAGCGGATTTTTGTTGGTGTTTGCTGACCTGAGCTCCGAATACAGGTACGCTGCTGGGCATCTACAGCACAAAAAATGGCGGAAACGGGACGACGCCGGCCTACTTCTCGAACTGGCGGTACACTCCCCAGGGGCAGTTCCGAGACTGAGGACAATAAAACACTGTCAGGATCTTCTCGGTATCTGAACTGAATTATCCAAATTAATCATGCAAAATCATAAGCTTCATGAATTGCAAGCAGCCCCGTCTTGTAAGCGGCGTTGCGTATATGTTCCGTTTATAGCAGCGGTGCCAGCACCAAGAGAGGAAAGCGTCAAGCCGACATGCTCACTCGCCGACCGGCGCAGCCAGATTCAACGACCAATAACACGCCATGACAGCACCTCAAATCGTGCCTTTTCGTCTCCTGACCTCAATTCTAACCTGCACTGGCGGCAATATGTTACCCCCAAACCAAAAGCCCTTCGGCCGCTCGGGCAAAGGCTTGATGTCATAGTTTTGTAGCAAGTAAGCCAAAATCATCTTGAGCTCGTGCGCCACAAAGAACCGGCCGGGGCTGGGTTTGTATCAGCAACGCGCATTACTAGTATCCCACCCGAGGGGGAAAAAAACTCACCAAGCATGCCGCCCATGGCTAAAAGGAAGAAACTCGGCACTCGTCGTCACCATACCCAGCCTCTTCATCTCCACGGCCTCGTCCGGATCCCGCCTGTCCTCGGCCGGCCGCGCCTCGTAGGCCTGGCGCACGCGCGAGAAGCGCCAGGGGTCGTAGTGGTCCGGGTTCTCGTACAGCTCCGGGTCGTGGTGTGTCCCGCCCATGTCGAGCATCAGGAGGGCGCCGTACGGTGCATGCCACCCCTCGGCGGGGTTGGTGACGCCCTCCGGAGCAACGACCTTGCGGTGGGTAAGGCCCTGGGCGAAATTGCTGAGGCGCATGCTCTCCTTGATGGCGCTGTCGGTGCGGTGGAGGCGGGCCAGCCCCTGTTTTGTCCAGGCGCCGTTGTCCTCGCCCAAGACGCGCGAAGTCTCCTCACGAATCGCGTCGAGACAGCCAAGCGAGGGGTCCGACGACAGGAGGTCAAGGAACAGGTTGAAACCAGTCATGACGGTGGTGTGGATGGCCGCGAACTGTATGGGAAGCAGCCGCTTCGAGAGTAGTTCGGGGTTGAGTTCGTGGCCCAGGCCGTCCGCCTTTGCCTGGCGTATCAGCCAGGTTAGCATTTCTTCTGGTGGCTGCCAGTCGTCGTAGGCGGGGTCGCCCGAGGCTTTTCGGGCCATATCGTACAGACGTTGCTCGATCAGCGGCTTGGATTTGAGGTACGACTTGCGCCAGTGCCACCAGTTGGGAAGGACGAACATGGGCGCAACAAGGGGCTGGAAAACGCGGGGGAACATGGCCAGGATGAAGCTGTTGCGGAAGACGTCGTCGGCAAAGGCGACTTGGCTGTCGAGGAAACCCTGATCTCGACACAACGGGGCACCGACCAGCATCCGGTTGGTCACACGGGGAACAATGCCGAGCCATGCTTCCCAGAGGTTCAGTGACTTCCAATGATCCGTGTCCACCCCGAAAGTGTCATCTATCGCGCCGTGCACTTCGTCCTGCAAGCCGGGAATAAGGCCAACGAGATTGCGGGCCAGGTGCTTGTGGATGGTCTGTATCGGGAACTGGTCGTCGGTGCCAAAGAACTGGTAGTCATTGTGTAGGGCGTCCCTATGCGCTTCCTTGGTGGACAACATCCGGTCTGGGAGTTCGAGCATCCAAGCCGCCTGGGATCGCGGCACGACAATTTCCTGTGGGCGGCTGGGGGCCGACGGCACAACAAAAGAGCGGCCATGCTTTGAGTACTGTAGTTATAGTTTGTAAGTTTGATGTTGGAATACCTATTCGCGATGAGGCGATGGCCTGTAGACTACTAGTAGGCAGCAGGACAATGAGGTAATTTTACCTTTTTATAACCCTCAGCCATCCATGTGTTGTAGCGTACGGTGAAGTAAAGCAGGTTCTTGAGGCCGCCTAGGAGGCCATCACCAAACCCTACCCTAGGCAGCGATTTTGGGTAGCGGGGCTTCGACGCGAAGTCGACAATGAAGCAGCCAACTGTTATGGCAAAGATGAGGGCAGCGATAGCACCTGGAGTCAGCGACTCGAGGAGTCGGGCGCTTATGTGTTCATTGCCCATGGCCGATGTGAGCGATCAAGGTACTCCGTACGTACAGTAGCAACGGAACTTCTTAGCAAGTGTGCCGAGCCATTTGTCTTGCCGCACTTCTGGCTCTCATATTTGGACGTTCGTGTCGTCAATAGACAAGGTGGCCTACTACGTTAGGTTTCTGACAAGTGAAACAGGATCCAGGTTGCTGACACGCATAGCGTGATTACTTGCATCTCGGCCGGGGTTGATTTAAGGTCTTTTGTCTTGCACCTACGAATCCAGCAGCAGGGGTCCTCGATCCTCAGCTGTCATCCCTGATTGAGATAAGAACATGGCGCAAACGCTTGGGCCATCTTCCGATCGGCCCGGCAACACCTGTAACCTAACGAGCGTCAGACCTCGAGTCGGCTTTCCAAAACTCCAGTCTCCAACCAGGTCGGTCGACAATCGGTGCTATCAAAGCGATGCTGTTGTCTCTAGAGAAGCTCCTGCATTCCCGCTCATTTGTGTGTGCAGCTTCCCACAAGGACGCATAACGAACACTGGCCAATTTCGATAAACTTGATAAACCGCATTGAATCCTGGTTATTTAGCAACTCAAGGATCCAGCGTCCACCGTCATGGCCCGTCGTTGTGTTCATCTTCACTAGGTTTCTTTGTCATTCAACGTCCTGTCCGGTAGGTGATGGGAGAGGGAGACAGAGGTGGGGGGGTTTATAGTTGAGATGTGGTGGGGAACGCTTGCCCTTCTGCCAGAGGAAAAGGGTGTTCCTTCCTGGAGCTGTGCATTTGCGCCAATCCTAACCGCAAACTTGAAGGAGCTAATTGCACCTTGAACTGGATATTACAAGACCCAAACCAACAACATCATCTCAGACAGAAGCGCCCAAGACTGCCATGTCTACCTTCAACGGCCTATTGGCCGAATTCCCTGACATTAGAGGCAAGACTTCATTCAACAGTGCCTCTCTTGCCGGGTTTCACGGGAGCTAACCCAACCTCAGTCGACTACTTCCGCTCTCATTCGAGCCTTGACCCTCCCTTGGCATGCTTTTTGAGCCATATCCACAGTGATCACCTCGCTGGCTTGGAAAGTTTTCGATCACCCTTGTACGAGTCAGCTCGCGGACATCATCATTGACCTGCCAAGGTCAGCTAGACCTTCTAACCCGTATGTATCATCTAGCGTCTATTGTTCTGCTGCCACGAGAGAAATGCTTCTTCGCCTCGAGCGATATCCCTGCCGCATCAACTATGCAAATGGCATCTTGGAAGCCCGCATACAGAGATATCGCCATCTCAAGAACTTGCTGGTAAGCCCAGAAGCACCACTGTCCAGTGCCTCTTTCTCATACCTTTAGAAACCTCTGCCCCTGGAAACTCCGACGTCTGTTGAACTCTCGCCTGGCAACCATATTCAGGTGACGCTCTTTGACGCAAACCATTGCCCTGGTGCTGTCATGTTCCGTGAGTTTCTCGACCAAAATACACCAGTCTAGTCTCTCTCTCTCTCTTCTGACATTCAATTTCGCAGTATTTGAGGGACAGGGCAAGGCTGTTCTGTATACCGGTGATATAAGGAGCGAGCCTTGGTTTGTGAATGCAATTACTCGATGCCCGTCTTTGATCGAGTACTCTTCTGGGCTCAAGACGCTCGACATGATCTACCTCGATACATCTTTCATCGACAACATTGAATTTCCAACGAAATCTGAGGGCATCGCTGAGTTGCTGCGGAAAGTTTTCCGATACCCGGCCGATACTGTGTTCCATTTTCAGGCTTGGACGTACGGGTAAGTCTCGTGTCTCGAAAGACACCTTGAAGCAAACTCGCCAACCGTTATGCAGGTATGAGGATGTTTGGATAGCACTCTCTAAGGCACTTAGGTCAAGGGTAAACTCAAATCCTGGGGATCAGCCCTCGGCAACTGCTGATGTTGACTTACAGATCCACGTGGACGAATACAAAATGTTGATGTTCCGTTCCCTCGTCACCAAAGACTCGGGAAAAAAGTTTGCCCCCCAGTTACATCTTGCTGAAGAAGCCCCAGCTTTGGTAGGCTTTATGTGCGGCAACACGTACCATCCGGGCTGCTTGACCCTTGACGAGAAAGTCCGACTTCATAGCTGTGAAAAGGGCAGTTACTGCCAGACGGTACAGAAGTCGCCGGTAGTATGGATCCGCCCCATCATTACTCGTCTTCCGAATGGCCAAGATGTAGCTGAAGTTGGGGTCGGAGGGGGTGGGGACGACTTGGAGCGGGAGGCAGAGCTGGACTATCTCTCACCGGCTGACATTGACTCTGTCCTTGAGCTGTACGTTTCCATCCTCCCGTTTATGACATCTCTCTAACTCCGCAGGCTCGGCGATATGCATAATACTACTGATAACCTCCGAGAGCAAATCCGTCAGTTTTTGCTGGGCGCTGTGACTAGTGGGAGGAAGGTCCCCCTTGATCTGGCACGGTCTGCCTTTGGAGAGAACAACGAGACCGATCTCGTCAACGGCCTGGAAGCGATTATCAAGGGTTTCAAAATGCGCAAACAGCAACCTTCAGCAACTGAGTCCAGGAACTTGACTCTACCCAACACCATCACCTTCCCATACTCGCGTCATTCATCTTATCCAGAGCTCTGCAACCTTGTCCAGGCTTTCAAACCTAGAGACGTGTGGCCATGTACCGTGGATGTGCCCAGATGGCTCTTCGAAGGTTTGACATCCCTAGGAGATCGGGAAGTGGCTGCTACTGACTCAATCCGCCAGGGATTACAATTGAACATCTGTTCTCGCAGCAGTGCTCTGGAAACACATTCCGTCATGACGAGTTGATGCGGGAACAGTTTGGAACACGACAAAATCGTGTGGCTAGTGACATTGATAGCCAGGTTACTGTCGCCTCCGCTGCTACTACTACCCATCGCTTGCTGGTACCGGAAGAACCATTGTCAGCTCCTTGCAGCCAAAGTTATCCAATCTTGGGGGGTTTCACTGAACCTCCCGTCGACTCTCAAATTCGAGATTCTGGTGACTGCGGACCCGAGGATGGGTCAGCCGGCTTTGTGGAGGTTGATCCGGCAAGACTTCGAGACTCGCAAGGCTCGGCCATTTCGGATCTAGCGCTTGAAACTCGCATGAATGCCTTCGAGGCAGTCTTAGCAAATGCCCAAGGCAAGGCGAACTTCGAGATTGGATTGTTGTCCACGACCGACAACCATTCCAAATTGGACGAGGAACTCACTTTCACGAGACATATCAGCTAATAACCCCACATCTACGGCATGAAATTAACTCTATTACGACAGGAACCTCAGTTCTCAGCGGACGTTGATCATTTGAGTACAGGGATGAACTCAGGTTGAGCTTGGCCCCCCCCTGTTCGCTCACCTGACATCACCCAAGGATATCATCGGAGTTGTCAGTGCTGTTTCTCAGCATTCAACTGCCGATCATTGCAGCCGTACTCAGAACGGAGCGTGGAGTTTGGTGCCAATACAACCTTCCTAGCCAGCAGACATAATTTTCCACTAATCCGTTTCCTTTCCGGTGCGCTAAGCCTCCGGCAGCCGAATGCTGGGAGCGTCAGTTTGCGCGCAACCGCGAAATATTAATTCCAGCAGTTACGAGACGCTCGCGCGCGTGGGTAGCTTCTGATTCTCGCCATCGCGCGCATGCCTCATTGGGACTTTAGCCACAAGCGTGGAGCACTGTTCTTGATGCTTTGAGCCTAAATGCAACCTTCCACAACAGGGTGTGGAGAAGCGGCGTCGAAACGGCGGGTGATGCCCTTTACAGAAAGTATGGAGCGGGTGATGGCCACGGGAAGCATATAAATCTGCCGTCCTGCAACATCCACCTGGTTCCGGTTGCCACCCTTTTCTGTTGTCTTCCTGGTATCTGGGTCCTCGCAGTTAGGTTTACAAGACTACATCCGCCCTACGTCACGATGAAGTGGAAAGGGCCCTGGAGTGTGGTTCTCCTCACTGCTCTTTTCTCGTCATGGCCTTGCTACGGGCTCAATTTCGGCAGAGAGAGTTCACCAGGGTTCAACCTCGACGTCATGGGTTTTAGCGGTGCAGTCACGAGGCGTGCAGACCCTAGCCTGGCCGGGTACTTAGGGGTCTTTTTTCTTGGGGCCGATCCTTACGTGTACTTCTACCTCAGCAATGGAAACGACCCTCTCTCCTTCAAGGCCCTGAATCGAGGCACTCCTATCGTGAGACCAACGAAGGGAACGGGGGGCGTTCGCGACCCAACCATCGTCCCGGGCGGAGGAAGCGAAACAGGCAAGAAGTGGTACATCATAGGAACAGATTTGGACATTGGCAAGGTGGGTTAGGCCAGGAGTTACCGGGCTGGCGGCGTTCTAGACAGCACCCTGACTCCCGGACAGACGACGTGGGATGCGGCACAACGGACTGGGTCTAGGGGAATCTTTGTTTGGGAGAGTACAGATCTCGTGAACTGGGTCAACGAAAGGCTCGTCGTGGTGGAGGATGCGACTGCCGGCATGGTCTGGGCTCCCGAGGCAATTTGGGACCCTGCGAAAGGCACAGTGATTGGCCTCGAGGCTTTGGGCTACCGTGGGGCTGACTGTATACCCAGGGCAGTATCTGGTTCACTGGGCGTCAAAATTTGTGAGGACCATCCCAAGCGAGCTTTAAAGAAGGGAGTACACAAACGGACTACATACTAATTGTCACTCGTAGTACTCAACCTCCGACCCCAGGCACACCGGCTCGCCCTCCAACATTCGCATCCGCTACGCCTACACCAGCGACTTCAAAACATTTACGGCGCCGCAGACGCTCATCGACAAATCACCCACTAACATCATCGACTTGAATATCCTCCCGCTCAATGGCAGCAATGGGCAGTCCTTCTTACGGTTCATGAAGGACGAGAGCAAGAAGAATGTCTTCGTCGAGGTTTCCAGCACAGGATTATTCGGTACCTGGACCCGACCGGGCGGTTCCTCGGCAATAATACAGGCGAATGTGGAAGGCCCGGCTGCATACTTGGACAATCAAAACCCGAACAAGGTGCATCTTTTACTGGACTTTTACGGCGGTGACGGGTACCGCCCGTATGAGAGTATAAGCCCGGGAAGTAACAGTGGGTGGGCAGCGAGTGATAGCCGCAACTTCCCCAAGAACCTGAGGCACGGGAGCGTGTTGCCCGTCAACCAGACGCTGTATGAGGCGCTGCGGGCAAGGTGGGGATAGACGGGAGTGACTGGCGGAGCGAAAGCCTGAAGGGTTAGGAACCTGATGCAGCAATTGTGGTCGAAACTGCGGCGAGTCGATCACTCCGGAACCAGATCGCCGGTCGGTCATTCATGGGAGTCGGTTCAACCTAAAACAGGCGGACTTTCTTCGCACATTCTTGGTTGAGCGGTCGAAAACTAAGTGGCAGGTATGGGGACCGTGTCAAGCCCGGGTTATACAGAGTCAACTTCTGAACAGCGATATCAACAGTGGGCTCTTACTCATGTACATACATACATGCACCCATACACACGGTATAGAGGATCGTCGACATGCTGCATAGAGGCGCTATTCTCCAGATGCGTGGAGTTATCGAGGCCACTTAGAGACTGGACTTTCAATCACGGCAACAGCCCACTGCGAGGAGACGAGTCAGCCCTTCCCCCATGTCAAAAATAAGGATGAAATCGAAACTTCTGAGATTGAAGGAACCTAATTTATCATTGCGAGACCCTCGCGGATTTTCAATCCAGGGCCTGAACCCCTTGTGGTGGCGTTCCATTTCGGAGCGTAAACAAAACAAGCCTGGCCAATCACATCGCGCCGTTTGTGCGACTCAGGGGTTGGCTGTTACAGTCCCGCCAGTCAACACGAGCGGAAACAACGGCCAATAACCCATCAAACAGAAAGTTGCTTACGTCGCAGTTCACTCGGTACATACACAACAATGTTTGCTAAGTTGTAGAAACCAGTATTATCACCGTTGCTTAAACCTAACCTAGCCTAACCCAACTCCGACCACAACCCGGCCCGCCAAAGAAAAATCCAGCATCCAACAAGCATTCTTGAATGTACTCCATGCAGTTTGCAAGCCGTTAGTTATGCTTTCAGCCAGCCAGCCCCTCCTTCGCCCAGGGTATCTTTGCTCGCTTCCTCGCCGTCGACCGTCGTCAGCACCCGCCCACCATGACCTTTGCCTTTCTGCCTTCTCATATCAAGGTGCAAAGTTTGCTTAACGGTAGGAAGTATGGTATTGAGGGTGTGAAAAGAAGGAGAATGCTAAGAGAAAATACCCGAGGGAGGTTCGAGTAAACAGTAACAAAGAAGATAGAGCAGTGTAAGGGGGGGAAGTGAAACGACAGCGGGCCAACCGCCAAAAGTACAGTCCAGACCTGGTGGAGAATCATAAGCTTGATTTGGTCTATGCCTTGCCTGTCTTCCAGATTTGTGGGAATGAACAGATTGAAATGAGTAAAAAGTGTTGAATGGTACTAGGCAATCAAGCTCAGGGGTGTGGGACAAAGGAAAGAGAGAAAGAGTAGAATGGGGAAGAGCCAAATGAGGACATCGCCTTCCTCCTCCTCACCAAAACCCGACCAAGTTAGCATCAGCATCCGAGCCCCTTAAAGAGAGGGTGAAACACATCGCACCAAAGCCCTTCCCTGGCTCCTGTGGTATAGTAACTTGAGTGTGCCAACCCCATTTATTTTCTTTTCCATCCCAATGCCGGAGAAGGAGAATAGAAGATGAATACGCGCAACCTAGCAACCGAATCCCCCGGCCCCGCCGACCAAGGAACATCAATCAATTCGAAGAATAAGAAAAACCTATGGCCTGATCGAAGCTACGCTTGCTTCTCTACCCCTTCCAGATCGAGGTGGCTAGGGAGCGTGGCGATGCCTAGGCCGGTTCCGGGCTGCGGCAATTGGGAGCCGGGGGTGTGGTAGGGCAAGCTGGCGGGGGACGAGGCGTACATGGCGGGGTGATGGTGATGGTGATGCTGGGGCGGGTATGGGTATGCCGAGCCCGGTGACCGCCTGGTGCCGGGGGAGAAGGAGGTTGACGCGGCCGAGCTGGGCGCGCCCGTCGCCGGCGAATGCGGGGGTATTGACGTGTCGAGGCGCGGCATGGCATGTCCCCCGTACGTCGTGGGCATCGGCAAGCCCGTCATGGCCGGCTGCGTTGGCACCGGGTAGCTTGTCGTAACGGCTGCCGCCGCCATGGGGTACATTGATCCGAGCGTGTCCGGCAGTGTCCGCGGTCCGGCAGCGGCCTGCGCGTAGGGGTGGTAGTCGCTCTCGTAGCCGTGGTTGGCCTCGTCGGCGGATCCGCTGCCGCCACCGCTGCTGCTGTCCATGCGTGCGCGCTTGTGCGGCTTGTCATCGTACGGGCTGTACCCATACGAGGCCGTCCCGTACTCGCTCCCCCGCATCTGAGGCGAGTCACCGTAGTAGCTGCCCTGCGACCCCATGGAACCGCGAGATCGATCCAGCTGCCCGGGGGGGTCCTGGAAGGTGCTGAGACGGCGCATGTGATGGGGCGAGTGTCCGTTCGGGCTGAGATCGTGGGGGCTGCCATCGTGGGGCAGGTAGCCGTGAATCCCCTGCGACGCCCGGAGCTGGTCGGCCTGCGTGACAACGCCAATGGTGCGCTTTTTGGTGGACACGGTCCGCGAGTCCTTGCGCAGGCGGAGACGGACGCCCTGATCGCTGAAGGACCGTGTTAGGAAAGTAGATTCGGCGAGGCCGGGGAAGGTTTTGGTCGCGTAGACGACAAAGGGATCGGACACTGTTCGGGCGAGGAGCCAGCACTCCTTCTCGGCCAGTTTGAGCTCGTAGAGGATGAAGGCGAGCCGATAGGTGCCCACTCTCCGGACCGACAGATCGCCAAAGACAAAAAACCCGCCCTGGCTATTGTCTGTGTCCTTGAGGCTGTAGAGGGATGAGACGAGAGTGCCAGTCAAGTCGCTTTCCTTCAGTCCTGGTTGCTGCTGCTCTTCTGTCTCGTCGTCGCCCTTGCGGATCAGCCTCGCTGTCAGGATTAAGTACGGGTTCTGCAGAAA
This sequence comes from Canariomyces notabilis, assembly GCF_033297395.1. Taxonomy (NCBI): domain Eukaryota; kingdom Fungi; phylum Ascomycota; class Sordariomycetes; order Sordariales; family Chaetomiaceae; genus Canariomyces; species Canariomyces notabilis. Next base: position 24,224 of record NW_027041837.1, on the reverse strand, counting down.
TGTCTTGGCCGGGTCTTTTCTTGGGTTGACCATGAGCTGTACGATAGGTGGCGGGTCTATTGGTTTTCGCTCTGCATGGCTGTGTTAGCCGTGGAAGACAAACGAGGGCCAGGAGGCGAAAACGAATGAGACATGGTTGGAGCATATACCTTTACCCTTGCCGATGGCAACGCACGCATATTTGGGCTGTTGGCGCACCGCCAACTCGAAATCACCTCCTCCTAGTGTTGACATCATCATGGTGAATGCTGATTTTGGTGTCTGAAATGGTTTGGGTATGCCGCGCAGAACTAGTGATCCGGTCTCCCACGGATGCAGCTGGATCCCAAGGGGGTAATGAACGAAGTTTAGCAAGAAGGGCTTGCAGATAGCGCAACCATGGAATCGGGATAGAACAAGGATACTCGACGTCGTGTGAGGAGAAACGTTGACGGGTCGCGGATTCCAGAAACAAAGATCGACTTGTTGCTCGTTCCTTCCTGCGTTCCTGCCTTGTCGCCAACGACACGCTCCTTCTCCTTTGGCTCCTCTTCCGACTTTCCGTTGGACCTTTTCAAACGGACTTGTGAGGGCCCCTTCCTTATGCACCCTCTCCACTCTACCCAGCCCCGAAATCCCTCGCAGTCAAAGGGGAGTTGTCGAGATTACGAGTGCGACCGGCAAAATCCGGCGAACGAGATAGCACCGTGCCTTGTTCCGCCCACGGGACAAGATCCTGATATCAGGCAGGCGCGCCGGTTTAGACGAACACCGATAGACGCAGAGGTGAGTCTCCACGTTTGACAATGCAAGAGGCCGGACGGGAGTTTAAGTCACGGCTTTGACAAGGAGGTATGTGAAGGCTGGGGTGCCCAGCTGAGGAAAGGAGCGGTTGCAAGAGGCAGGACGTGGACCTATCGATAGCTAATTCAAGTAAGCAACTCTACAAGCAATGCAGGTCCACGGAGGAGGTGTGTAGGGCGTGCCTTGCCGAAAGCTCACAGTCGGGTATGTGCAGTGCAGCAGCGGGGTGTGGCTTGCACTGCAGACCGGGAGCTTCGGTGTCAGTCGGCAGGGGAGGGAAAAGCCGGAAGCACCTACGCAAACCGGGCGGGCTCTGTTTAGTGAGGTCGCCGCAGCCGGACGGCGGTCGTGTATGCCGTCGAAGCACTTGAAAGCCGTGAGGGGCTGGGGGCAAGACGATATGCTGGAGCACTTCAGGTGGGTACTATTCTGCACAGAGGCTGCAGGCTTGCTGCGCTGCTGTCAAAAGACGGCCGGGGTGTGTGGCGATAGGACCGGGCAGGGCATGGAAGCGAGTAAGCAGATGCGGGAGGGCGAGGTCCTCATGCCCCGCGGATGCTTCCCAAGCTTTGCTTCTCCAACTGTTTGCCTCTCCTCCCCTCGTGCTTCCCCCACTCTGTCTGATTCCAGACCTGGAGCTCCTCTTCGTCTGCCCAGGGCGGTCCAGAAGCCTTGAGCAGTTCCCTCGAGGTGGACAACGAGAGACGAGGAACAGCTGGGTGAGCAGATCCGGAGTGCTGTCGTACGAAGTATCGTGCACCAAACCAGGCACTCACAAACAGTGCGATCTAGGTCGGTCTCGGAGGTAGCTGGGAGAGAGGACAGGTCCTGGAATGCCCCTCACGCGTAGGAAGGGGTGTAGTAGGCCGGTGACTGCTCCACTCCAACTTACAGATGGGTTGACTGGGATTCCGGAAGACGGGTTAGACAAGCCAAGAGCGCAGTGCCGTGTTGGACGCGAGTCGACGGTGTGTCGTCTATGTTGTCTGTGTTGTCTACATGTATATCTGTATCTGATCCGGTCGCAGGGGACGGGTCGGTTGAAATGGGGGACGAGAGTCTGGGACTGGTTACACAACGAGGGGATGCGATGGGACAAAATGGGTCATGAAGCGGTTGGGTTTGTTGATGAGATATAAGGTAGGTACAGCGATGTACTAGGTTGCAGCGGAGGCGAGAGGGATAACAGGGACGATGCCGGAATACTACCCACCTAGGCACTAGGGATCAGTTTAAAGCCCAGTGGAGGTGGGCTGGCATCAATAATAGAATCGACGACAAGTGATATTGATTGACGGCGAGGATGTTGTCTGTAATTACATAGTCTACGCTACGGGGGGTACGGGTACGAGAGACGGGGGGAAGGGGGGGGAGGGCAATTTTCTTGAACACAACACAACACTCACCAAGAAGCCTGTCATCGATTCTGAGGGTTCAGGGCCCTGCTTCCTGCTGTCGACGCATTTTCCTGAAAACCGACTCGCCCAACCGAGAGAAGGGAGAGACAGGGTTTGTTCGGCTTGTTAACGCCCCCTGTTCTTTGGGGCCAGGACTGGGGGGGCAGGGCAGTTGCTAACGTTGTGCGTGGACAAGTTCGCAGCTCATGCGTTAGCCTGGCTCGTCATTGCGGGCAGTCCACACCCACTGCAGCAAGTGCAGGGGACGGGTTTGCAGATACCGCAACCGCGAGCAGGGCAGGGCGGACTGGGGTGTGAGATGGGTCGAGATGCCAACGCCGCACGATGGTTGATGACTGACGGAATTGCTTGGCCGCGTTTGCAGACCTGAATCTCGCTCATTATAGAGAAGTGGTCCGCTTCCCGTTAACTTTTAACAAACGGCCGACCGTTGCCACACCTAAGAGAATACTGAGTCCTTCTGGTGGCTCGACCGAGAGGTCTACTCATTCAAGGAAAACCACATCAGAGCAGCAAGCGATGGACGGCGTTGCTGTCCAGGATGGACCAAGGGAATGTTGTAATTACCCCAATGCTGCGTCGCGCCAAGACAGCGACGCGATTCTGGATAAATGTGCCGGCAAGTGGCAACGCTCCGCCAGCGTACCTAGTGAGCTTACACTAAGTTAGCGCGGCTTTTTAGCATAACGTTGCCTACCACAGTAAGCAGTGTGGTACGTACCTTATGTATCCATACTTCGTAATGTACATACATACAGTACGTTGTTCATCGACTTCCTATTCCCACTTTCCCAGTCTCTGAACTACGGATAGCGACGATAGAGGGCTCGGAGCAAACCCTGAGCTACTTGTATTGTTACAGTACCGTACATACCTACAAGCGTACATACCTTACATACATGCAATACCGGGTACAATACAAACAGACTTACACCCTGGCCTGCAAGCGCCAGCAGGATGGCGAGGGAGCAAATGGCTTGCCACTCGCGTAAGCTACAACACATAGCCAGCAACATCATGTTTCCTGCTGTGGTAGTAATTCGCAATGCTCGTCAATTGTTGGGAATGAGGTAGCATTAGACCGACGCGAGTGACTTTGTCGCGATGGGCTGTTGCTTGCAGGTCCCATAACGTTATGTCGCTTCTCTTCATCTCGCCTTCACAGGAGTCCAGAATCGCCCCCAAAGAAAGCGGTCAGCACGGGCTAAGGCAGTCTTTCCAGTTCTCCAAGGTTAGCCTGCTCCGGCATTGAACGATACAGCGTCCGAACTGTCCCGTTCTGGAGCTTGTCGTCGTCTGTGCGCTGCAGGTTCGCATGAACACGGAGCTGCCCCTCTAAACCTTTTCCAGCCTTGCTACCTGCCTGAGCCTGCCATCTTCCACCTCCTTTCATCAGTCAAACCAGCTCTTCTCACGGACACCCATTCACCCGAACTCCTGCACTAGTGTAATGATGCCGACCCTGTCCGGCTTCCCTCTCTCTTTTCCCAATCCTGCAGCTCTTGCTCATCGGTCAACCTGTCTCGCCCGTAATGTCAGGGGTGACATTCATTAGAAGTCAATGTTCAGTATCTCAGCGCTCGCATCACGGACTCGGCATCCCGAGCGCGCCCTACCCTTTTTCTACGAATCGGGATGGCCGGGTAGGGTAGGGCCCTGGCAACTTGGTTTTCTCCCTCATCCAACATTAGCCGAGGCCGACGGCGGTCAACGCTGATCCTCGCGTGGAGGATGCTGTGTCCAGGAACAAAGGAAACGCCTGAGCTCGGTTCGCCCAACCTTCCAGAATCCGAGAATTGTCCCTAGCTTGCTAACACTGACAGGTGTCGGTCAAAGCGTAGTGTTGTATGCGTCAGGGCCTGCCAAATTAGCATTGGCACATGGCAGATATTCAGGAACAGACTAAGGTATGTTAGGCACGTTCCGCTAATGCAGGCGCGGCACTGAGAGTCCTGAGGGGACCGCGATTCTGCGTTCCTCTTGTGGCGCATTGCATGAAGGCAACCGTCAGTTTTGTCTTGCCGTTTTAGAGCAGCGCGGATCTGTCTATGTAAAACGGACCGGACCAGCTCGCTGGAGTGTTCTTTGCCTCCCTCTTTGTGGCGATAGGAAGGATCGATACTAAAGGTAATCCTGAGAGAATGCTAACTATTAGAAGTACCGTTATGTACGAAGGTATTGTACTGTACCATGACTGCTTGTCCCGACAGAAGCGATATTAATTGACACCCGCAGCGTATTGGGGTGCATCCGCTTGGCAAATGCAAATTGCACATACGCAGGACGTGCATGTGTGTGTGTGTATTTGTAAGGTGCTACGAAGTATTCCGTACCCGCCCTCAGATGGCCGTGGCCTTTGCTGACTCGGAGAAAAGGCGATTGCAGGGACTCTATGAATGTGGCTTGATGATGGAATCATATGTCATCAAATTCAACACCGCCGTGCACCGCCTATGTTTATTGTGGTAGGGGTTCGAGAAGGTCTTGGCGAGGCCTGTCAATGATGAATCGCGTTTCGAGAGCTTGGGTGAACCTTTGAGACCGAATGGGCCGGGTCACGGACCGGAGCCCTGATTGTAAATGACGTTGCCCTCCCCGTCCAGGTCAAACGGATTGACATAGTGTAGAAAGGGTAGAAAGTGGGCTTGTGAGTCCTTACGCTCCCTCCCTTCGTGGAAAACCAGACTCGGTGAGGTAATTTGAGCCGTCATGCTCAAGCAAGAGTATTCTGCGTAATCTCGGGATCTCTGCTTAAGGAAGAGGATGGAGGGATTTGGCGTTTGCCCGCCCATCGGCGAAGGGCCTCGCAAACGGTGTGCTCTCACAGCTCTGAGGGATTGGTAGGTTCAAGCTTTTGAATCCCCACTGATGCTGTTGAGATCTCAATTAATCGTGGCGGGTGCCGCTCTTTCCTCAACCAAGGAACGCGTGCCGATGTTTCGTGGAGAAATCGGGTTGCTCGTGGTTCAACCCATCTTTGCAGATCTTGGTTGTCCATGTGCCAGGCCCGACTTGACAGCGCACAGGCCACAGGCCAGTTGGGTCCTACGTACTGTACATACCTTCGTACAGTACATACGGAGGACTGGCTGTCCCTAAAACCGGCACAGCATGCCGCTTTCGGCTGCTGGAGAACTGCATCACAGTAAGTTGCTGGGAAGTCAACAGTGGGTGTAGAAATGTTTCATCAGTCTGTGCCTCTCGCGGAGTGGTCTGTTGTTGCTGCTCAGCAAGTGTTCTCTTCGAGCACCATCAACAATCTGTTAACAACCGGGATGGTGAATATAGCATCGTTCAATCCCGTGTGCACAGTCGTCAGGCGTAAGCAGAATCGGCCCTTCAACCACCCACTTGCACATGGGCCTAGACTCTAGAGAGGACCTTTGTAATTACTAGTAGCGTGTGGCACGAGGCTACATAGTACAGTAGTAGCCTGATCTTACGAAGTACAGTACACGTACGGTAGTTGTACGTAGCAATCCGGCTCAACATACCTTACCGGTATCTGCCACTGACAAGGAAGCTCATGGCATTGAATCAAAACATGAAGAAAGGAGTGAGCGGCACGAAGTGTGGAAGTCATAATACGGACTTTGATAAAGTACTTCGTAGGGTGTAGCCGCACAGTCAGGTATCTTGTACATACAGTACTGTTGATCAATTCAACCCCACCAGTTTGGCGTGGCGTAACGATTTCGCGTAACTTAGGTAAGTGTAAGCGTAATCATTGTAATTAACGTACAGTAAACTACGAACTCTCTAGTGTAATGTATTGTATACAGTTATGTAGCCGTATATAAATTCCAGATGGCTTGGTGCAGCTGCTCAAGTAATTATGTTTTCGATTCCTGAACCCTGAAGCTCTAGATTCCCAGATTCTCTGTTTGATCAGTCACGTTACTACAATACTGTATTGAACGTTTCTTTGGCGGGATCACTCAAATAGCACTCTAGGAAGGGTATAAGGTTTACCTATACAGTATGTACTTTTGTGTAAACCTTTAGCCTCTCCCGACCAAGATTCAGTCGGGCGATCTGACGAAGTTGAGTTCCAATCGGTAGCATCCCGCCGCGCCTTTGCTTAGATAACGTGAACCAGTCAGCAACGTACAGTACAGTACTGGACTGGACGGTATTGTACAGTATTGTACAGTACATACAGTCCAATCCAGTCCATTACGCCCCTACGGTATCATTCTGTATTGTATGTACTGTATAGTACCTCCAGGACAGGCAAGGGCACTACGAAGTACGGCGAATCCACAAACCAGCGTGACAGATCCGAGATGCGAAGACTTTTTTTCCCTTTCGGTCAATTTGCTACAATTGTGGATTGGGGCATTTCGTTCGCATTGCCTGGACTTCATTGCAAAGAGACATGCTCCTGATCAACGGCCGTTTATGCATCTACCGACTCATCCGGTAACTTACGTCTCGTTGAGATTAGCGATCCCTGCCTAGGGTGATCTGTCATCATCACAACTTGACCGCAACGTTCAAAATGGCTGAGGAAGCCGCCCCGTGAGAAGACGAGAAACCAATTTTCAGGTAATTCAGCAGTGTCAAGTGTTCCTCGCCTGTTCCCGCCCCGGTACCAACTGACCGCAGAACCCGGACTCAAAAACCTGGTGTCCTCGTCCACGCCATATCTCTTCTCCGCTACATTGTATGTACTGTACATACGTACTGCTCTCTGGCGGGCCAAATCAACAGTGGCTTTCACCGCGCGAAACTCCCTTCCACGCGGGTCTGGGATGCCAGAAAATGTTTCCCACATCCACCAGTTCGGGCCAACCCGTCTCGAGTAGAGACGACGATACTGGAACACATGAAGGTGTTCCAACGGCGCCTTACCTATCGCCGCGAAACCTCCACACACGCAATAGCTGTCCCACCCGGAAACAAGGAAATGTCCATTCAGCTGCGACGCAGACTCTGTCGGAAACCTGCGTCCTTCGTCATGTCATGATCAGATCGAAACTCGAATACTTGACCCCTCTCCTTCTCCATCAACTAATGAATGTCATCCCAATGTTCCCCTGCCACCCCTCGACCGACTTCCCATCCTCCGACGCAACATCACGCCGGCTACTTCAACCGTAGCGTGCCAAGACAGAAAATGCTTCCCTACCGTCCCGCGCCTTTGCAAGCTTCTCCCGAGGTCATCCGGCGTCTCTGCTGCTATACTACACAGCAATCGCATTAGTGTACTGTATGTACGTCTGCGTCGCCGCTCGAGTACTGGATCCACCCCAACGGCTTGGGATGAACAGCAACCGGGCTATACAACCACTCTTAATATTGCATGAGATGGGCCATCAGCGTATGGCCGTCGAGAACGTGTCAATATGCTATCAACACCCCGCTCGCTGCAGGGGTTTCTGTATGTATACTACGCTTCCTGGATCAAGTGGAAGTGCCCAGGTAAGGACACATCTGCAGGTGCTACGTCCTACGCTATACGGATATTGGACGTCCCATGTCACTGTGTACATGCATACTTATGTCGAGCTCCAGCTGCTTACTGTGGTACTCCGTACACGGGGCGAAACAACAGGGCGAGCAGGGCAGTACTACACTAGTGTAGGGCAGCAGGCATCTTCACTTCTTGCCATGATGATCCCGGTAGATCAGGGCTAGATGGGAGGTCTCTTCCTCCGCCGTTGCCGCACTTGCAGCTCAATCAGATGGAACCTGGTGGGACGATGCACACCTTCCGTTGGCAGTCAGCGTACGTACTGAAGTGTATGCATGTTTCGTTCAAGCTGCATACAGACATACTCCGTAGGTACTTTCAGGTACGTTGGTGCATTCTCCTTCTTGATTCGGATGCCCACAGTGTTTAGCCTTTGCCAAAATCAGCGGCGGAGGTGAACAAGCTGGCCAATAACAGACTAGGTCGTTAACCACCAGGCCTTATAACTGGCGTCTTAAGCCCTCCTCGAAGCCATTGAATCGATTTGTTGGACTCAGCCATGTCATCCATCACGCTTTTCTGGTTTACGTCCCCGCTCTTCTGTCTGCCCTTCTCATCATGATCGATGATCGAGGCAGGCAGAGACCCCCGGAGACGTGACTCCGGCTGATGAAACCGCCTTTAGTGACATTCCTTCATTCTTTCAACCGGCCGCCCAACCCCGGCACCGGTTCGGAATGATGAGCAACGCTTGTCCTGGATCTGCTTATCGGGACGTGGGCTTGGGAAGTCCGTAGAATCGCAAACGTCGGCCCCGCCCGGTTCTGACCGACTATCCAGACGCATTGAGCTTCGCTCAAGGTCACCTTGGACGTTTCAGAATGCGGATCAGAAGCCATATGGCACCCTCATGTTCTTATTACCCGCGTAAGTAAGGTACTTGTATCGCAGCATGGAAGATCATCCACACCCTGGAATTACCTGCTTGCTTAACGGTCGACATGGGGGTACCCATTTCCCCAGCGGCCCCCCTCGATTATACGATTCTACGGGTACGAATCTGGGGAAAGTTGACATCCCTTCCATGGATGAGTGCCACCGGGATCGTCGACTTTCCGCCGCCGATGGGATCACACTGCAATGCCGGTGCAAGATGCGATTCCAGATATTTCCAACACCATTCCCGCGAGCCTACTCCGCAAGCATTTTTTGAGCCAGCGTTGGCGATTTGCCAGACCTCGGAACAGACGCTGCAAATGCAGCTTACGCTCTCCTCAAGATCTGGATTCGAATCTAAGCTTTGGCATCATGCCCAGGGGCTGGTCATCGCGTTTACCTACTCTTGTACCCACGTAAGGTAGTTTACCTCCCACAGGCCCGAGCCCGCTCCGCATGGGACGGACACCTATTGCCACGGGTCAGGCATCACGGGCCACATCGTACTGCCGCGTCACGCGTCACGATGCTGAACGGTATTTTATCTCATCTTCGCTCTGAACTTAGCCGACTCTCACAGCCCTTCAAACCAACGGCCAGGCTTAACTGCACCTGACAGCGGTGCGCCGCAGTCGCAAGACTTAAAGGGCCCGTCAACCGGCATTGCTTGGGTCGCATTCAGGGTAAATCCTCGCTTAAGAGCACTTTGTCTGGCAGGGTCCTCCTATGGCCGTCGTCCAAATTACGGGTGACGCCTGGGCGCACACGACGGTGTCCGTACTGGTCTTCGACTTGCGGGATGCGCTGATGGCGGGTGCCATTTCCAGTCGCGGCCTGCGGGAAGTTCCCCTGGCGCACGCGGTCTACCATAGTCAGCCCCTTGTCCAACGAGCCAAAAATATCGCGGCCCTAGATGAAATCCAATATATCATATATTGGAGGCTCTTCTGAAGCCCGGATAAGGGATTGCAGCAGGACGTAGAGCAGGGCCACATCCGCCGTTCACAGGGAAGAAAATCCGACCCTCCTTTTTTTTCGGCCGACCAAAATTCATCTGACCCGACCTTGCGGCCCTTCGGATTTCCGTCCCCAAGAAGAAGTAGGGTCCTCCGGCATCCTTGGTTGCACCTTGTCCTACATTGGGTCGACAGCGGCCTTCAGGAGGTCGGGAAACTCCTGATCGTAAACTTGTCCTCATTCCGGACCCCCCTCGTCCCCACCGCGGAGCAATTTGCGGTTTCCGTGCAGACTGCACACCCCGTTCACGTCAGCACAGGGTCAGCTTCGGCGCTTCATCGCTTAGCCGGCTCGGGACCGGACGTTCGAAGAAGGCTGCCGAGTTCTTGGTATAGGGGCTCAAGTAGGAAGGTCCGTTCGGTTCAGTCCCACCCGGCCGCCTCAGAGCCTCAGAGCATCCGTCAAATCCATTTCAGCCTTGACGGGGCAATCTTGAGCCGAAAAGCGCCCCCCCCCCCCCCCCCCCACCCCCCCCCTTCGTCGGTTTTGCGTACGCTGAGCTTCAAGTTTGACTGCTAAGGTACAATACGTACCTACCTATCTATCCCATTGGCAAGAAGAGGGCGTGGATTAGCCTCTTTTTTCTTCCTCTTACTAAAGGGGGGAATACTATACATGATGTTGTCGATAACGGGAGCATCTCTGCTCCCTTTGATGCACCAACTGAAAGCTTCTCTCTTGGGAAGTTGGAGGTTGCGAACATAGTCGGCATCTTATATCTCACTCATTCCACCGCCGCTTTGCCATCCGTTTAGGTGGCTTCTCTTTTCGTCGGCTCTATCATGGTGTTGGCGGAGATAAGCGGGTGCGGTCGCCTTCCAGATGGACACAACATTGAAGTTGTCTGGGGCTAACCAGGTCAGAGCAGCACTTATAAGGTTCCGCCCCTGGATGTGAGTCTCTTCTTAAGCTGCAGATGTTTGAAGAGTTTAGCGTTTCAGGTTCGTGTTTTGGCACTGTTTTCAAGTTGCTGCTCTGACTTCACCTCAGTCATCAGAACCTGCGGTACCTACTCCATGTCGGTAGGTACACATTTCAAGTTCCTGATCCTCATCTACCTTAACTTGGGATATACAATACATGATATCCATTCAGGCGTACTTCTAGACAGTTTAGCAGGTACAAACTATCCCGTAACATGAGGTTGCGCTCTTTGAAGACTGTGAAGCTTATCCCCCTTCTGTCGGTTACCCACATTCTACTTCATACCAGCACTAATAGTACTATACATATTCCCAGCCTTCAGTTTCAACGGCTCAGTCGCGTGACATTCTCAAAACCCCAATGTCAGTGCTCAACAGTGAACGCTGGAGCAGATTCCAGGTTAGCCTCCGGTGAGCGGCCAGACCATGTCACATTCACGGCGGGCAGGCGGTTCCCACTTCACCCAAACTTGGGAGCTCTCTGGCGCCCTTCCGTCTTTCCCCAGGCACACTCGGCCAGCGCCCCGCCTCCACAACATGTTCGTTCCCCTTGAATGGGCAACCATGGGACAAAATACTTCGTAGGTAACTTCCAGTTGCGGAAGCATGCCAAGTCCAATCTTGAATTCCTTCCCTGGTCACCTCATGGTGAATTCCCCGGGAAAAACAACCTGGAATGCCTGGCCAGACCTGACATGACAGCCGTCCACGGTACAGCTGCAAATGGTTATTTTAGTATACGGGTACCCAGTAAAGTTTGACTCCAGTCCGGCACCCAAGTACGCCTTTTTATAAAGGTGGATGCCAGTGGTAAACAAGCTACTGAAGAACCAGCACTTGGTTGTACCTCAATGAACACCTTATTTTCTCATGTTGGGTAAGGGTACCTACTGGAGTACCTCATTCTCTGCCACCTCAGGCTGCATATGTATGTTTCAGGTGTTATGCTTGACACATGCATGACAACTGTTAGTCCTTGTATAGTAAAGTATTTGCTCGTAAATAGGTCAAGGCCCAACTAACATGGAGTATAGTAGTAGTAGCTATCTTATAAGACACTAAGGATTGTCCCGCTTGTTCTCCCGTTGAACGTTGCAAGCTCTTCCACTTGGTTACCGTAGGTAGACGTGCCGTTCGTCAACACTTTCTGATCTTACCAATTCAGGCCAGGTGCAGTCACCGGTGCATACCTTATGTATAGGTTTATGAGGCTGTTTCGTTGGTTTCACTTCTGCTACCTTAAGTCCTCGTTCCAGTCGGCTTGGCCTCAGGCTGTTGTCAGCATTGAGAAGATACGTAAGGGTACTTGCGAGCTTACAGCCTTACACTACTATACAGCTGGGATTTCACATGCCGGTGGAGGGGTTAGGCAGGTAAGAGGAATTCCGGCGCCCGCGGGTGATACAAGACTCGAGGTTTCCTCCTATGGAAACGTGCAGGTGCCGCACCTCCATACACCGTTATTTCCACCTCTAGTCTAATAGTCTTGTGTCTTCTAAGCCAGGACCGGCGCGACCAACAACCTCATGCCGACCCGATCTGGGCGAACGTGACCCATTGGTGATCAAAGCGCTCAAAACGGGATAATGGCCCTGTTGGACTACCTAGATTTTGATTGGATGGTTGGAGGACGATTGGACAACTTACAATCACCTGTTGGCATTGGCTCTTTGATTGTTCTGGACTATTTTTCTCGTTTTCCCGCGTTGTTGGTCTTTCAGTTGTGTCGTCACCACTGCCCTGGCTTCCATCCAAGCTCCCCTTCTTCCGTCCCGGGCCATTCCACTTCTGTCGTAAACCGTACCTCTAGGGGTGAAATAAATGCCAGATATCCAGATCGGTGATTGTTTTGTTTCTTGAGAGTATCTTTAGGCCATCTTGCCACTTCCAGAACTAAGAATCACATTGATACCTACCACCTAACTGGCATTAACATCACCTGTGGAGCGTCTCATCATCTCATGGTAAGGCACAGCACGCAATGTATAATAGATACATGGAAGTTTCTAAGGAAGTATACTACCTACCAGGTACTACTAGTAGTGTTCATATTGTTGGCAGTGTCAGCATTGCCAATGAATCAAGGTTGTCCCCGAATACGTCGACTGGGATGATGATCATCATGGAGAGAGCCCGCTAACCTCAGGTTGCTAAGTGATATTGGCCAGTGCTTAACGTTTGAGAGTCGGAGACAGTTGTCGTTGAAAGCTGAGCCTTCAAGTTGTTTATCTATATTGATTCTAGTACCTACCTAGTAAGCATTGGAGCCTTTGTTTATAGTCACGGCTCGAGTGAATTTGAGGCTTTTGAGTCAGGAGCGCACGATGAAGGAGGTATCAGTGGTAATTCCACTCATTCAAGAATACTCTCGCCCCGAAGCGGCCACGGTAGGACTTATCAGATTTCTGAGGGCATCATGGTCGGGCTCCTCCGAAGCTCCAAGAGTGATTCCCTCCGAGTGCAAGGGTCCGAACATGTGTCGGTCGTCAGAACCGGGAACAGACCTAAGGACTATCAAGAGAGTTCCGGGCTCCCCAGCAGCCTTTTTGTGTGTAACCGTACGGCGTACTGTGTACTACCTACCTAGTATTATTTTGCGTACATACACCGGCTTACGGATGGTCAGCCTGAGATGATAACACTCTTCGTCGATTAGACACACCGAGAGATACCATCGGAATCAAATTAAGTTAGTTGCCACCATTGTTCATTGCAGACATATACCACAGCAGCACAGGTAGTGAGAGTCAAGCAACAGTCCAAAGAACGGCAGGCAATACCTACTTAGTACCTAACAAATCAGGATTGTGCTAACGTTAAGGTACTAGTGTCAAGATCAGAAATCAAATCGAACCTCATCACGCAGGATCTTGGGCGGATCCTTCGTTGGTGATGTGATAAGGTCTGCGTCGCTGCAGTGGGTGTATGGATATGGGTACTGTACAGTACAGTACATCCCAATGAACTCGACTTGCTGGTGCAACCCGTCCGGTACTAACGGTACCAAGCGGCATTGGTCTGAACCTGGATTATTACGCAGGCGTCTGGTCACAACTGCCTGCCATCATCATACGGGTTGCGTCTATTGCATCCGTAGCTCTGAACTCGTAGATATTTGCCCTTCCATGTTGCTTTGCATTAGCATGTAGGTAAGCCTGGTAAGGTGATCTTTGAACACATGTTCCCTATTCTGCTTAGAGAATGTACCATGAGGAAACAACGGGGACTCGGTCAAGCGGGAATCGAGATTATCGAGGGCGTGCAATAATTAAGGTACCCTTGCGAGTGCGATGTGGCTGCAGAACACAATCCGGGTGCCTTTGGTTCCTTATTGGAAGGAAAGCGCTTGCCTGCTGCTCTGCGCAAGCCACAAATGCACAGTGGCTCCTGCTGGTCAGACCGGACCGCGATGACGGTAAGTCCTGAGTGGCTCACTTCGCGACGGAGGACGGGTCTGGCAACCGTGATTGGGTTTTGCTGCATGGTCCGCACGATGTAACAACGGCACACAGAAAGGTCAGAAAAGATGGTGTAGGCCGAGGGCGGGGGACTGGACCCTTGGGGATCTCCACCCGTGGAGCCGTGGTCCTTCGCAGCTTCGCACCGCACTTGCTTGCTGCAACAAATCTGTCGCGAGCCCCACCAGACTAGTACCTATACGTATTGATTGCAGGAAATGAGGGAATATAAGACAAAACGGTGCTGCTATTCCAAACTGGGCTAGGTAGGTAAATCTAGTACCAAGGTCCTTTTTTCCCTCTGAGGTGACGCCCTCCATTCCCGTCAGCTCCTTCCTGCTGATGGCGAGCATAGCATGGAATGGTAGATGAAGGGTAGATGAAGGGACTGCGGGCAATCGGTCAGGTGACTCAAATTGGAGATGGCGTGCAGATGTGTAGTTGATGAGCATCATCCACTACCTTAACCTTAGGCGGGCAAGTGAGGGGAAGCAAGTCGGTCGTGCGGAGAAGGTGGCCACGACGGCGACGTGGCCAAAGGACATTCTACACTAACTACACACCGCGTACCCCGTATATGTGAGGAGGCTCAGAGGCTGTTGGAGGTTCCGGAGGCGGCTGCAGTGGAATGCGGAGGACTCAGGTTTGCGTGCCCCCTCACCACCATCCCGCCGTGCCGCAAGAGCGCAATATCAGGACAGTGATCTACCTAAGTAGTTACTGGCGGTTGCGTTTTCATCTCCTGATCATTGCTTGGCGAGCAGTTAAGTCCTCACCAGCCTCTCAAAGCTGAAGGCACAAACAGCGGAATAGCGCTTTATCAAGCCCTACCTAGTGCCTAATCTCTCCGAGTCGGTCGCCAGCGGTTCTACACGCTCTGGGTCGCAGCCAGGGCCGCATAAGGGGAGTGGAAAGAGTGAGGGAAGAGATACACCAAGCAGGCCAAGGTACCTAGGTAGTCATCTGCCCTTGGCACTTTGGCCACTTGCCTGCCGGAGACTGATGAGAGAGGTCAAGTCAGGCTAGCACCTTCCCCGAATTGGAGGCTGGAGCTGTCCAGATCTGGCATCGGCACGGATCATACGCAGAGTTTGCAAGCCTGGCGGGCTTTCCGAGGCGACTCCGCACGGTTCGCGTATGCAGGCACTTGACAGCTGCAGCCCAAAGAGCCTGCTACGTTGTTCATCTCCATTCTCCAGTCCCCATCACCGGACTTCGCCAGTTGCCGCCAGTCTCTATTCCGTTGTGTTCGCAGCAGGTAGATGGGCGAGACGGGAGCTTAACCCAGGTCCCGATGCACAACCCTTGCAACCTGAACGCATGCCGGTAAACGGTTTGCTGCCAAGACCGGATAGAGAGCAGGTTGGCGGACGTGAGTGCATTAGGCTTCGGAAGTATACATAGTGTATGTATGCAACGTCCAAGGCACTCGGGGCAACTGTCTGATCCTAAGCGGATGTCGGGTCTTTGAGTTCGCTTTCTCGGCCTGGCTTGAAGCCTCGAACTGATATTATTATTGCGTCTTTTTCTTGCTAAGACATCAAAGCGTCGGCGGCATCTCCCGCGATGGCCACACACTACACGGTACATGTGATTAGCACTGGAACTTTCAAGTTGGCGATATTAGAATGAGACGGAGATGGCCACTTGTTGTGCACCTCGTACCGGGGCGAAGAGAACTCATTTACCTTACCAATGGCCCCAAAAACCTGCGCTGGTTAGCTGACTCGATCCAACCTCGCTAAGTTTGCGGGTTTCTTGGCCGTTCCGTTGGACCGCTGTCTTGTTTCTTGCCCTGGTTTATCTCGAGAACTTGAAGTAACCCCGAGCTATTGTAACATCAAGCTATTTACACTACAATCATAGCCACGTATAGGGTAATGTTTACTTCCCCGCGAAAGCTGGCTCCTCGAACCCTGCTTGCATGCTACCGTAGCATAAGACAGCGAACCGTTGGCCCCTACGGCGGCCGACTGGCAACGCAGCAACCCTACATGAACGGATAATCACTCGCAACTTTGCTTGTCAGCGTCACGGCCCGGGTGTGTTGAAGTCCGCATCGATTAAGGCCTTCAAAGCGAGATGCTGAGTCTTGTTTTCAACTGAAGTTCGTCTCCTCAGCGACGCGGATCAGTCAAGGCATAAATTGAATGCATACCATATAATCCCATCATTCCTCATTCTAGCTGGCACTTACTAACACAGTCCAACGATGGTTTTTGAAGTGCTGCTGCCAAGGTGTAAACTGTAAACTCGATATTCAGATCGTGATGGTGCTACTGGTAAGCTTAGCTAAGTACTTTACGTTAGCATCTGGGCAGTTACAAAGACTTTATAATGAAGAATACATTGTAGTAATTAGATCGTCACGATGTTTATTATTTGGGTTACAAATACACTCGGATATACCAGGTACAGATGCTCCATCCATGTTACTCCAGTTGCATGAGAGTCACATATCATATGTTACTATTAGTACCGACTAGCTAAGTCCTTAGAACTGTTATCGGGACTTGAAGGTGCGCAGTTGAATAAGAACAATAAGCCTACCTAGTACTTAGGTAATAAAGTCAGTTGCTTAAGGTACAGCTTAAAATACTATACCAACCTGCCTCGGCCTTCTCCGTTAATACCCAGGTATTCAACGCCACCATAGAGCTAGAGGAGGTGCCTTTCACGTTGTATCAACATGAAATGAAAGTTTGACTCTTGCAGCTTTGATATACTTGGTGGTAGTAGTATTGCTCTCCTAGGCTCGGGCCTGGGCTCATGGTTCGTCCAAACCGTAGGCACGGCAGGCTGTCATATACATTATCAGTGAGCGAATCCCTTTGCTCAGAACTGCCGTAGCTTCGTCTTTTCTGGATTGTGCGGTTGCTTACTTATGGCGTCGATACTAGAGAGTAGAGAGTGAGCTTGTTGAATGTTTGCATCAGCGTAGGGCATGTGGATGTTGACGTCTTCTCTAGGTGCAAAGTAGCAGTTGAACATCCCACGAGGGTTAGGATGTTGACATAGAGCTGAACAGCCCGGGCAAGCTTAAAATCTCCATGTTTCAAGCGAAGAAACCAACTCCATGAATGATGGAGATACAGGGCTGACCTCAGGAACATTGTACGTTTGTATCATTCCGATCTAGCTTACCAAAATGCCCCTGAAAGATTCTTGGAGGAACTAACTTGAAATCACAAGTTACGAGTTACTAAATACTAGTACTCACGTCACGCCTGAGTCATATTCTGTGGCACTACATGTGTTCATACTAGTAGCTCGCTGCTCAAGTTTGCCCGAGTACTAGGTAGTACTAGGTACTACTAGTAGTAAGTAGATAGCTGTGGAATGTAGAGTATTTAGATTCTCAGCGTGAGCCCCGGCAAGCCCGCCAGCTGCAAGTGTGCTATGAGGTAAGTACTAGTACTCAATACTAGCCTGAGTAGTATCTTTTACTTTTCTTCCTTCCACACATCGGAGTACTACCGGCTGGCTCAGACAGTCCACTGACATTCCCATGCACTAGTTCCGTCACGGTGGATATTGCTATGTAGTACTACCAGTGAGTAAGTATGTGCAACTGAAGCTTGACTACCCTACCGTACCCATGCGTCTCTGGAAATGACGAGGTTGGTTTCATTCACAAGAGCTTCATTGAACCGCCCAGCCTGAGGCAAGTCTGATTTCTCTCTACAACCATCGGTGATGGTTGAAAAGACACCGGTAGTAGAAATGCCGTCTTCCTTGGAACTTGGGTGGAGAGTGGACAGAGGCCTACACTGCACTGAGTATGTACGACTCTCAAGAGTTCCAGGGTGTTTTCTATACTTCCAGTTGCGTATGATATACATTATCATTGTTGTGCTTGATGTCTAAGGTAGGTGGGTACGGATTCATTCCTCGTCTAAGGTACTTCTTCAAACCAAGAGTCCACATAGCAATTATCAACACAATTACCATCAGACTTATTTCAAGCTTGGACTCGGATCCTAAGGTAAGTAGTGTCATTCACTGTATGAGCAAGGTTTCTGGTTCAGGCGAGCATGAGCCATCACCTGACCACTCCCTACCGTGACACGACAGCACACTCGTAAACACTTCACTTTGACTCGCACGATGCATTTATTTTTACATTCCCAGCTACCATTTCTCTACCCTAGTATGCACAACCCTGCCCAGGAGACCCAGTATGATACAAAGAAGGCAACAACAAAGCCAATACAATATATACAGTGAAATAGAAGATGGTTCGAAGCGAGCTTCTTCCATCAGCCAAGACCAAAGCCGTCGCTTTCCAAGCGGGAGTTGAACGACTCAGAGTAGCGCTGCGCGCTGCACGATGATGAAACTTTTTAAAAAAAGGATGTGCAAGAACTGAAGAGGGCGAAGGGGACGTGTTTGTCCTAGTTGAGACCCAGGTCACGGGCGTGGCGGCGGGCGGCGCGGCGGGCGGCGCGGCGGGCCCTCCGCTTGGCCGCGCCGGGGCAGCCGGTTGGGCTGGAAGCGGCGCTGGTCGTGGCGGAAGCGACAGGAGCAGCGGTGGTGACGGGAGCGGACGACGACACGCCCACAACCGAAGAAGAGACAGTGGAGGTGGCGGCGGCGGACGTAGCAGCGGCCGAGGTAGCAACGGCGCTGGTCGCGGTGGTCTGGGCAGGGGCGGCGGTGGCGGAACCAGTGATGGCGGTGGCCGAGGCGGTAATGGCAGAGGTGCCCTGGGCGATGCTGGAGGCGCCGTCGATCAGGGCAGGGCCCGGGATGGTGTAGCTGGAGAGCGACTGGTAGATGTTGACGAGGATGCCCGGGTCGGTCGGGGTGTAGAGGGACTGGCCGAAGACACCGGCGGGGGACTCGGTGCCGGAGCCGGTTACCTGGAGGTTGAAGCAGACGGGATAGTTTTGGGCTCCGTTCTCCTGTCCGGCGCTGTGCAGTGCGATGATCTCGTGGCGGAGGACGTAGAAACCGGGAGCAATGTTGGCCGGAATCTGGACCATCCAAGAATTGTTGTTGGCAATGAGCTGATCGGAGCCCCACGTGCCCGGCGCGCTGGAGCCGTCAATCAGGCCGACCTCGTCGATCTTGAAGAACTCGAGGGCCGTCTTATCAACCGTCTCGCACCCGCTGCTGCCGCAGTTGGCCAGATAGTCGAGGACGGGGCCCTTGTGGGACTCGGGCCATGAGTTCCACTGGATGAAGACCTTGTCACCGGCGGCAACAACGGCATGGCCCTTGGCGTTTGTGGCATCCTTGTGACAGATGATATCACCCGAGGCAAAGGCATCGGGAGCAACGAAGCCGTTGTCGGTGTTGCCAGAAGTCCAGCCAGCAACCACGGGAGGGCTGGCCATGTAAGGGAAGACGGTCGGATCGTAGGCCTGGTACGAGAGGCCGTTGATGACAATGTTGTTGACATGACCGTGAGCCGCGACCGAGGCGGCGCCAGCGAGGGCTGAAAGGAGAGTCTTGGAGCTGAGAGAAGGCATCTTTGCGAGTTGGATGTGGAAGCCAAAGGTGGGTAAAGCTGTGTTGGAGCAAGAAGCTGAACAGCACCGTCTAGCGGAATGAATGGGATAAGTTTGGCAGAAGATAAGAGAGAGGGGAAGAAGAGCCTTCAGTCAATGAAGCGAATGTATGTAAACAACGAATGAATGAAAAGAGAGAGTACTGGCTTTGCTGAAAGGTCGCCTTGCGCCTGTTGAGCTGAGAGGCGATATCCCGTGAAGAATTCCAACCAAGCCTTATATGTTCATCAAGGCTGGAAAAGGGGATCGGTCAGACGGGGGTCCTGGACGGTTGCTTTACCCACTTGGGTATTGAATCCGCAGTCTGTTGGCCAAACTCCACTCAACGAAAGGACGACATGGAAGAGGGACGTTGAACCATGGCGGCGGGGCAGATCGTCGGGCTGTTTCAGGAAGATTAGTTCTTGGCCAAAGGGAGGATGACAAGCGAAGCGTCCGTCAGTATGGAGTCGTGGAGTGGATGCCATGGATCTAGGGCCGCACAAAAGCGGCACACTGAGGAGGTCCGGCGGCAACGAAGCTGGGCAACGGTGCCGGAAGCATCAACACATCGTGAAAGGGGTACTTGTACAAATACTACACCTGTATCTGCTCCGCAGGGAGGCAGTAGTTACGGTGTGTGTGGTATGTATTGTCGAATACATAAACGGATGGACGCCCAGCCAGGCGATCTCCCGGGCGATCTTAAGGGAATCTCGACATGGAATAGCGAATTGCAGAGTGTACTGTGGTAGTGTAGGTACCACAGTACATACAGGACCAACGCTGGTGTCGACATGATAGGAAGCGAGCGGGAATAACCGAAAACGGAGATGGCGGCCGTGGTGTCACTGGTGTGACGGGCCACTGCAAGTCTGCAACCGAGCACAAGGGCAAGGATACGCCGCGAAGAACAGCGCGTCTCCAGCAAGCGATGTGGGCCTTGGGTGGATTCTCATCTGATGTGGAGGATCGTTTGAAACATAGCGAGATCGGTGATGATGGGTTGATGAAAGCTCAACAGTGGGGATGTTTTTCGTGGTGGTGCGGCTGCTTCGACAAATCTGTGAAATTCCCAGGGAGCACACATGGTTCGGGACGCCTTATCAGTGGAGAGTTTGCCGAGAAGCGACGGAAGCGACGTAAGCGAGCCTCTGTTCCTGCATAAGCTCCCCCCAAATTTCATCACTTGGCGCGTGCGTCGTTCTTTCCATTTGCCCCTGAATGGATCTCTGACGATTCCTTTGCATGGCCCAGGATCCGGAAATGGCGTTTGTGTCACACAACAAATCTCATGACAGGAGGAACACAAGGCGAGCGATGCTCGGGCGACCGGGCCCGAACTTCCAAGTGCATGCGCTCGCCTGCGCTTCGCTAGAAGCATTCGCAGAACTTGCCCTGGCATCTCCGGTAAATGCATTGTATCGCTGGGCAGCCTGGGGCTTATCCAGCCAGAGATTTGACGTCTGTGGTGATACTATACACTACTACTACGTACACCCGGCAGCAGCATGTTTTTTTGGCTTTAGGGGTTTGGGCGCTTGCGAAACACAAATTCCACAACATAACCTACGTCCTCGACAACTGAGAGTTTCCAGGAAGGGAATACCTGACGGAATGACGGGATTCCTAAAGTACTGATTCTCTGACCCTAACGGTATATGTAGGTCGATTGAAGGCCAGCGCAAGCGGGATTTATCGGAACACAAACACTGGCTTTTCCAACTGCAAAAGCAAAATGTATCAATGGTCTCTGGCACTTACGACCGTTTGCCTCCCGCTCGTCAGCTTTATCTTTTTCCTCGAAGTCGACACATTGACACTCGACGCGGACTAGTGCCTGTGTTAACCTCAGGAGCCACCGTGGAGTTTGTCCTGCGCCTGCGATCCTTTCCCTCCAGTTCTCCTGACGCCGTGACGCGACCGACGGAGTACACATGACAGCTTATGATTCCAGCGCCGAGGCAGATACTGATGACGAATGCAGAGTATCGAAAAGAAGGCTGCTCAATGCCAAGGAAGAAATTGTACTGTGGCCTTCGTGGACTCTCGATTGGGTGGTCCAGGAACCGGCGAATATCTCGGCTTCTTCAAGGGGTCGTTCAACGTCAGCTTTCACATCGGGTTTGGTGAGAGCCGGACGAGCGCCCTCATTCACTTTGCAGGGCTTGACCATACCTATTCGCCTTGGCGGGACGAGAAGGTTGTGAACGAGGTCCGGGTTATCGAGTACCTACGCGAACACACTACCATTCCACTGCCTCATATCCGCTGTTGGGGCTCAGCTGACGAGGACCCAGCGCTGTTGGGATCATTCATCATGGATTTTATTGAAGGAGTCCGTCTGTCGACTTTCTTGAAGCAACCGATGGATGATGAACAAGGCGACCTCATCCTCAACCCAACCATTGACGAAGCGACACTTGACGTCATCTACGATTAAGTGGCTGATTTTCTGCTCCAAATCTGTCGGGCTCAATTTCCCTTTCATTTGTGCCATCTCCAAGGACGAGTCGTCGATGAAGTGGATGGTTAGCGGAAGACCCTTGACTTTCAGCATGAACGAGTTGGCGACTCTCACAGGTTACCAGCTTGGACATCGACGACATATACTGGCATGCCTTGCATAATTCTGAGAATGATGGTGATGGCCTTCACCTGCTCGATCCGGCTATGCGTGCAAAGATGGATGAACTAGTCGACAAGAAGATGGAGCAGCGGATGGCATACTCGGAGGAGTGCACGTCCGCTTCGCCGATGAGTCGTCTGAATAAGCACAGAATTCATCTGAGTGACCTAGAATTACATTTGTGTTTCAACAAGAATTTTGTGGCTGACAAGGTGGCAGATGCGTTGTCAAGGAATCTGCCTGTGCCTACAAGTAAATTGTCGAAACCACGAAGACTCAAAGGACCAAATGCATCTTCCATGCAGAGTATACACGTGTAGAAGCTCATCTAAAAACGGATATGTATCCGTGACTCTGACTTGCAATCTGGGTCCCGGTATGTATTCGATTTCGCATCGCCCCGATTCCACCGTGAGGTATTGTTGAAGCGAAGCTTCAATGACGAGCTTACGTAAGTGGGTTTTCCCACGGAGTGAGCGAAGGCAGAGCTTCGCTTCTATTACAGAGCCTGTTCTCCAAGGAGTTTCTGCAGCTCTCATTGGTCGCCACACGACCTGCAGAGTAAAACCAGGAGCAATTGGTCGCCACAGATTTAGCGCGTCTTGGCTGCATGCACCGCCACAGAATCGGTTCCATGTATCCTGCACCCAAAAATGGCTGCGAAATGACATCTGCGTTGTGCTGCGGCGTGTGGTTGAGGATGCCAGAGGAGTGAGCGCCGCAGGCAACCCGAAAAAGCGCCGCAGGCAAAAGGGGGGGTCCCGGGGGGCGCAGCCCCCTGGAAATACAGGGCATCCAACCTTCTGAACTTCGAGAATCATCACGTGCATACAGCGTTGACAGCACTATACAGTCAAACCTGCAATTAGCGATTGGGTCCGTCACGGCCAAACTGATCGCTAATCCGAGGTTATCGCCAATGTCAGGTTGACCTACTATTTCCCAGAATGGAAGGAATGAAGCTCCCAGCAGTGCACAGTACAGCAAAAACAGCAGTATTACACCTGTTACTTAAGGTCTAACAAGCCTTCCTACAATAAAGCCTTTGTAGTTATAAGAAAAGATAGAACTAAGGGTCTTTGAGGGATAATAGGGTACCTCTCCTAGAGGATCTTAGAGCTTTTGAGGGCGAGAGGATAGATGGATACCACTCGAGAATCCCTTTAATCGTGGAATCGGCCACTTTCTTAGCAAAACGCAAAACTAGCCAATTGGACCCTGTTCCATCTACCAAGACGAAAATCAGTACATTTCGCTACATCGTCAGTCGTATCAACCACTGTCTAGAAGAACCGGTTGTGACGAATCTCGGTCCCCTACCACTGAAAGGGACTCCTCAGACTGAAGGTTGACTTGAACGGGGTGAGGTTCGGTAGAGCCAAAGGGTCTACAAGTGCACAAGCAAGTGTTCACACAGTAGTAAAGACAACTGCTTGCATTGCTTACTAAGGAAGCTATCGTGATGCCCGTAGGCCGTAGAGATCGTGATCTATATACAGCTTCCTCCAGCTGGCTCGCCCTTGCTCGCCAGCTACCGTGGGCTACCCGATCGCCCCGGTAGCTGTGACGAATCTCGGTCCCCTAACCACTGAAAGGGACTCCTCAGACTGAAGGTTCGTAACAACGGGGTGAGGTTCGGTAGAGCTAAAGGGTCTACAACAATTGACACAAGCAAGTGTTCACACAGTAGTATAGACAACTGCTTGCATTGCTTACTGGAGAACCTTCTGAAGGTCCTCCTTAAAGAATGACTATATACTATATACGGTTCTGTTGATCACCTGTGCTCGTGTCCCGAGCACCCTCGAGCACTTGCCTGCTCGTCGTGCTATATCTTCGATCACCTCGAGCATTTTGCATGCTGCGAGGCGGTCGCCTGTCTTGGCGTCATAGCACTTCAGCCTTGCCTTGATTGGTCTGCCTGATGTTCCTAAATGATTGGCTCGGGGCTCCATGCGGCCTGCTGTTGGTTAATTCATGACAGTAGCCGTCTACCTTAGTCTACCGTGATGGCCTGTGTTGGCCCGCTACCGCTGGCTACCGGTCGTTAGTCCCATCTGCAGCAGCCCACAGCTCCTACTGGTCTTTGATTGGTGGTAATGCCTCGTGCTCGGCCCCACCAGGCCTTGTTATATGGTTGGTTCGTAACACT